>NW_027463883.1:10000-125875 GCF_050947455.1 Rhinoderma darwinii
TCAGTCCAGTGTAATGGGTCAGTGTTTAGACAGCGTCTGCAGTACGCTGAAATTGCAAAACAAGATCATAGCAGCGGCTGACAGTCAGTGAGACATTGCGTATAAAACATAGCGAGAAGCCCCCCCGACATGTTTCGCTACGAACGTAGCGTCCTCAGGGGTTCATATGGGGCTACTGACGGCGTATTGTGGATCCACACCCTTTTAAAGCCTCGGTCCGCCATGACAGTGGGCGTCGGTCCGCAGGGACCCAATGAAAAGAGGCTAAACAGACCGGCCGTCAATAGTGAGACGAGCGGGTCGTAAGGCCAATCAGAATGGCCAATGGACTGCACCAATCAGAAATCCAGGAGGGCGCGCCTGCGCACAAAAAGTCGGCGCACATCCTTAAAGGGTGGGAAGACCTTCTAACCGATAATTCTCTACGCATGCTTCACTACCCCTTGGACTTTGAAAAAAGTGCCTTTGATCAAATTAACCTCCAGTTGCAAAAGGAAATTGAGGATATTAAAATCTTCAGTACCACATCCGAATATAACAACTGTGAAATCAAACTACAAAGAAATATCGAAAGCCTGCAAAGAGAAATGAAGGAACGCAACACCGTAAATATATACGAGACCGCAAAGACTTTGAAACGGGACAAGCGTATTCATTCCGTAAACACACACCCCCTGTTATCCATCGTGAAATTAGATCTACTGACTACTCTGAATCTGATATCTCCGGTACAGATGACCCTAGGCCATCCCTTGAGGATAAGAGACTGGGGACAAAGCGAAAAACCAATAACAGGAGATATAATCCTCCAAAAAGAACCTTTTTACCTCTTAAAGTAAATAAACAAATATGCCCTATACAACCTGGCCAAGAAAATCCATCCAGAGTACCCATGTCGGCTCCCTCTTCTTCCTCCTCCTATGCTTTACCCACTATGTTCACAACCAATACGGTTACCACCCCCTTCACAGCGGGGAAGAACACTGGACCATTGGGAGCAAGCATTACAGTGTCAAGTGGCACTGGGAAGAGTCCATCTACTCTAAATACTCCGTTTCCTTTTTTAGGACCACCCAATTTGGGATGGAATCAGGTGAGTTGAGGGACTTGAAGTCAGGGGACCTGATGACTAAAAATGACAGAATGCAGATATATAATTTATCTTCTTTCCAACTGAACCCATATCAGATGGCGCTTCTACAGAAAGGCCTTTCATACCCTCCCACCCCTGGCTATGACGAATTCACTTGGACCAAAGATCTACATTTATTTGCACGGAAGTTAGCTCTACTTAAACATTTTAAAGTTAACCCTTCTCCGAACACTCCAAATACTACCAATGAATTGAGGACTCTTACTGACCTCGAAGCACTTCTTAATGAGAATGAATTTGGAGCTACTATGGCCACGGGTCCTTTCTCGTCTTTGCGACCAAAGTCACACATGACACCACCGTTCTCCCAATATGGCCACATCGACATATTTGTCAAGATTGTCAGTGCAGATCTACGAGGGTTAAAATACGCTAAATCCAAAGTCTTTGGTAACCTCAGTCATATGGAGAAGGTTGCATTGGATGAACTCTCTAAGAATGAATCCATCATTGTTAAGCCATCTGACAAGGGGGGTAACACTGTCGTTATGGATAGGGATGATTACACATCTATGGTCCACAGACTTTTAGATCATGTGTCCACTTATACCATTCTTGCAAAAAATCCTACCGAACAGTTCACTAGTGAATTACATTCCTTCGTTTCGGAGGCGAAATCACAGTTTCTCATCACACAGGATGAGTTTAAAAGAATGTTTAATCCTAATCCAACCCTTTCAACATTCTACGCCTTGCCTAAGGTTCATAAAACATCTCGTCCAATACCAGGCAGACCTATCGTTTTCGGGGAACGATAACCTCACGCAAGGGATTAGTTATAAGTAGATGAGATGCTCTAATCCTTTGTCACAGCCTTGCCCCCTATCTTAGAGATACTAAGGACACTGTCACCAGGATCCAGGGGATTTCTGTTACAGCCACCACCTTAATAGCCAGCATTGATGTTGAATCTCTATACACTAACATTAGACACGATCTTGGTTTAACTGCTGTTCAATATTTTTTGAGCACGAAGGGCACTCAGTTCCAAGCACACAATGAATTCATTATTTGACTACTTAAAATTCTTTTATCCCACAATAATTTTATGTTCGATGGTGAATTTTACCATCAAATAAAAGGCAGTGCCACGGGCACAGTTTGTGCACCCACATATGCTAATCTTTTTTTACGGTGGTGGGAAGATAGTTTGGTTTTCACGGATGATTTATGTTTTTTTACCTGTCACATTTTATTCTGGGGTCGATACATTGATGATATTCTTATTTTTTGGGATGGGGACAAATCACTTTTCTTGGACTTTATGGAGATTCTCAACATCAATGACATAGGCATGAAATTCACTTACGAAATACACGAGAAAGAAATTAATTTCCTGGATCTCAAAATCTCGCTGGACCCTGGTGGCAGTGTGCACACCGACATCTATCAGAAGACTACTGCTACCAACAATTTCCTACATTGGGAAAGTTTCCACCCTCCGGCCCTGAAAAAGGGTATTCCCATAGGACAGTATCTCAGAGCGAAAAGAAACTGCTCCGATGAGAAGTCCTTCCAATCTGAATGTGACAAACTTTGACAAATTTTGCGCACGTGGGTACCCTAAAAAGTCCCTACATAGAGCTTATGCCAGAGCTAGAGCCATCACTAGAGGTGAGTTACTTTATGGAAGAGGGAAGATAAATGCTCCATTATCACCCCAAATTAGATGCATAGGCAATTTTGATATATGCTCTCCTCAGATTTTCTAAATACTGCAAAAACATTGGCCTATTCTTCAAGCTGAGACAACCTAAACAAAACCTCACACCAAAAAATGGTGTATGCTGGGGTCCCTTATTGCAAGTAGACAACCTAGAAGCGAACCATGAAGGGACATAGCCCTTAAAGAAATAGTATACTGAATGATATACAAAAGTACAAAAAATCTTTATTAAATATAATCACCAATAACATATAATGGAATAAAAGATGGGATACATCATACACGGAGATATATACAGCAGGGTCAGATGGCATAGACCATAGACAAACAGAGTCAACCATACAAGGATGACCAAACCACGCTCAGATAGTTCATATGACAGAATTATAAACCCATGGGTATAAGGTAATAAGGCCCACACGTAGTATAGAGCTACCAGCTGATTATGACAATATGCAGAGATAGACAATAAGGTCTATCATTGCCTACAAAATATATAGCAATACATGAAAAGTGAAGCTAGAAGCATCCAAAGACAACATATAGGCTCAAATGGCCAGAAAGATATAACTCTGACGAAGCCGGTCTACAGGGCGAAACGCGCGTCGAGGCGTTCATTCATCCATCCACTTTTTTGATCTCCTGCACTCCTTATCATGTCCCAGGGTATGTGCTAGCTTTTTCAGCCTCTACATGATTGTACTATTGCGTCCAGCTATTGTCAGTTATATCTTTCTGGCCGTTTTAGCCTATATGTTGTCTAACACAGGGCTGTGTTGGGTGAATAAATTCACATTTTTTGCTGAGTGCTGCTTCTAGTCTCTTTTCTTGGATATATGTATGAGGAGTACGTCACTCCTTAATTTTTGAAGCTAGCACCAACCGTTTATTGGCTATCTACACAGTGCCGCTCCTATACCCTGTTCTATAGTGTATATATATATATATATATATATATATATATATATAGGTGTAACCTGTCAGTGTAACCCTGCCTGTAATGATAATGAGATGGTACATTATGAATGGTGGATCCTGTGTTATCTATATATACACGTTACCTGTCAGTGTAATCCTGCCTGTAATGATAATGAGATGGTACATTATGAATGGTGGATTCTGTATTAGCTATATATAAACGTTACCTGTCAGTGTAATCCTGCCTGTGATGATAATGAGAGGTGTGATGAGAAGTGATCTATACAGAACAGGAAGGGTCAGTCCATTATGAATGGTGGATTCTGTATTATCTATATATAGATGTTACCTGTCAGTGTAATCCTGCCTGTGATGATAAGGAGATGAGTGCTGAGAAATGATCTCTACAGAACAGGAAGGGTCAGTCTATTATGAATGGTGGATTCTTTGTTATCAACATATATAGATGTTACCTGTCAGTGTAATCCTGCCTGTGATGATAATGAGAGGTGTGATGAGAAGTGATCTATACAGAACAGGAAGGGTCAGTCCATTATGAATGGTGGATTCTGTATTATCTATATATAGATGTTACCTGTCAGTGTAATCCTGCCTGTGATGATAATGAGATGACTGCTGAGAACTGTAAGGAGCAGTCTACTATGAGACTCATTGGCCAGAGGGCAAACTGCAAGATTAGATAAAGACAAAAAAATAATATAAAAAAAACGCACCAAAAAATCATAAAAAATATGTTTAAACGAAAATTGATTTAAACAATAGATCATTTTCTGATGACACATTCTCTGTAAGTGGTTGAACTGAGCTTTCCTAGATCTCGGCCTAGAGTGCAGCTGTTAATCGCAGCCGCTGCCCCCCAAAATCTGATGCTAAGCCTAGTGCATGACCGGATTCATAGAACACCTTGTAGAGAACTTCTATGTGCAGTCACAGCTCCCTCAGGTGCTGCACTATGTATAACACATTGTCTGACGTGTTACTGTAATGTAGAACTAAGGAGGAACCCCACCTTAAAGAGAACAGAAAGGAGAAGACCTTTTCTCTCCTCAGTAGATGTTGACTCGCTCATTGCTGTGACGCTATCTAATCATAGTGGACAGCCTCACAGCGATGCAAAGACCTGCAGGAAATTTCACAAAATCAGCAGGTTTTCTGCATCGCTGTGAAGCGGTCCGCTCTGATTGGACAGCGTCACAGCAAAAAGTGAGGCAACGCCTACTGAGGAGAGATGGTGTCTCCTCTTTGTACCTTTAATTACAACACGCATATGTTAGGTGCAAAACGGAGTAAGGGCTGTAGTGGAACAACATGGAGGGGGGCAAAAAAGAAAAAGACAGCGTTGGAATCTGGAGGACGCCAAGTATAAGGGGAGGAATGTGGTTAAAAAAACAACAACAAATAACACAGCAGGTCCTGCTTAATAAACCACGGAGTTCACTTTCTAAATTCATTATTACTGACCTCTGGTAACACCTCCTGGAATTTCCTCCTCCGGTTCACTCTTACACGGTTGATCGACCCTCACTCGCTCTTCTTCTTCATCCTCTGTTTTAATAATAGTCAGATCTTCCCCCTGATTTCACATATGTAACAATTCAGTACAATACAGCAGAGAGTGCGAAGAATCTAACAGATCAACATAAGAAACCACCAAAATCTATGACCACATCTATGACCGTTAGGGATGCACGATGCCTCGAAACTTCCATACTGTTTAGATACCGTTATGTCATGTATTTCGATACTTAGCTCTGCGGCCGCACAGCTCAGTATAGTAACACATGAATGTATGAGAGCGGGGCTGCGGCTGTGTGATAGTCATTGCCCCGCTCCTGAGTCATGACGAGTGCGCGGGGTCAGGATGATGCGATGCGGCCAGCGCTGCACTAATGATTGCCGGCACTGAAGACAGAACATGGCGGGCGCGCTGCAAAACACCCCCATGTTCTGTCTTCAGTGCCTGCACCGCCGCTTATTATAGTTCAGCGCCGGCCGCATCACCTCATGCTGACCGCGCTCTCACTTATGTCAGGAGCGGGGCAATGGTTGTATTACGCATCAGCAGCCCCGCTCTATAACGGCGGAGATCAGAGAAACCTCTCATCTCCGCCGCTATTCCCCTGAATGCTGCGATCACAGCGGACTGCAGCATTCAGGAGAAAGGGAGATGCCCCTTGGATCGCATCGCAGGAATCCCTGTTACGCGATTGAGGGACATACCATATATGGGCAGACAGCCCAGGGTCCATTGAAGGACCCCAGGGCTGTCCTACCATATTTCCTGTTGTTAGGGCATATTGAGGTATGTCCTAACAGCTGCCTGTGTACTATCAGTGCACAGGCTAATATACTGGTATGTAGATATATGCCTGTGTACTATCAGTATATAGATATCTGCCTGTGTACTATCAGTATATAGATATATGCCTGTGTACTATCAGTATATAGATATATGCCTGTGTACTATCAGTTTATAGATATATGCCTGTGTACTATCAGTATATAGATATAAGCCTGTGTATTATCAGTGTATAGATATATGCCTGTGTACTATCAGTATATAGATATATGCCTGTGTACTATCAGTATATAGATATATGCCTGTGTACTATCAGTATATAGATATATGCCTGTGTACTATCAGTATATAGATATATGCCTGTGTATTATCAGTGTATAGATATATGCCAGTGTACTATCAGTATATAGATATATGCCTGTGTACTATCAGTATATAGATATATGCCTGTGTACTATCAGTATATAGATATATGCCTGTGTACTATCAGTATATAGATATATGCCTGTGTATTATCAGTGTATAGATATACGCCTGTGTGCTATCAGTATATAGATATAGGCCTGTGTACTATCAGTGTATAGATATATGCCTGTGTGCTATCAGTGTATAGATATATGCCTGTGTACTATCAGTATATAGATATATGCCTGTGTACTATCAGTATATAGATATATGCCTGTGTATTATCAGTGTATAGATATATGCCCGTGTACTATCAGTATATAGATATATGCCTGTGTACTATCAGTATATAGATATATGCCTGTGTACTATCAGTATATAGATATATGCCTGTGTACTATCAGTATATAGATATATGCCTGTGTATTATCAGTGTATAGATATATGCCTGTGTACTATCAGTATATAGATATATGCCTGTGTGCTATCAGTATATAGATATATGCCTGTGTGCTATCAGTATATAGATATAGGCCTGTGTACTATCAGTGTATAGATATATGCCTGTGTGCTATCAGTGTATAGATATATGCCTGTGTACTGTCAGTATATAGATATATGCCTGTGTACTATCAGTATATAGATATATGCCTGTGTACTATCAGTATATAGATATATGCCTGTGTACTATCAGTATATAGATATATGCCTGTGTACTATCAGTATATAGATATAGGCCTGTGTACTATCAGTATATAGATATATGGCTGTGTACTATCAGTGTATAGATATATGCCTGTGTGCTATCAGTATATAGATATATGCCTGTGTGCTATCAGTGTATAGATATATGCCTGTGTACTGTCAGTATATAGATATATGCCTGTGTACTATCAGTATATAGATATATGCCTGTGTACTATCAGTATATAGATATATGCCTGTGTACTATCAGTATATAGATATATTCCTGTGTACTATCAGTATATAGATATATGCCTGTGTACTATCAGTATATAGATATATGCCTGTGTACTATCAGTATATAGATGTATGCCTGTGTGCTATCAGTATATAGATATATGCCTGTGTACTATCAGTATATAGATATATGGCTGTGTGCTATCAGTATATAGATATATGCCTGTGTACTATCAGTATATAGATATATGCCTGTGTACTATCAGTGTATAGATATATGCCTGTGTACTATCAGTATATAGATATATGCCTGTGTGCTATCAGTATATAGATATATGCCTGTGTACTATCAGTATATAGATATATGCCTGTGTGCTATCAGTATATAGATATATGCCTGTGTGCTATCAGTATATAGATTTATGCCTGTGTGCTATCAGTATATAGATATATGCCTGTGTGCTATCAGTATATAGATATATGCCTGTGTACTATCAGTGTATAGATATATGCCTGTGTACTATCAGTATATAGATATATGCCTGTGTACTATCAGTATATAGATATATGGCTGTGTACTAATATATGCCTGTGTTCTATCAGTGTATAGATATATGCCTGTGTACTATCAGTATATAGATATATGCCTGTGTACTATCAGTATATAGATATATGCCTGTGTACTATCAGTATATAGATATATGCCTGTGTACTATCAGTATATAGATATATGCCTGTGTACTATCAGTATATAGATATATGCCTGTGTACTATCAGTATATAGATATATGCCTGTGTACTATCAGTATATAGATATGTGCCTGTGTACTATCAGTGTATAGATATATGCCTGTGTACTATCAGTATATAGATATATGCCTGTGTACTATCAGTATATAGATATATGCCTGTGTGCTATCAGTATATAGATATATGCCTGTGTACTATCAGTATATAGATATATGCCTGTGTACTATCAGTATATAGATATATGCCTGTGTACTATCAGTATATAGATATATGCCTGTGTACTATCAGTATATAGATATATGCCAGTGTACTATCAGTATATAGATATATGCCTGTGTACTATCAGTATATAGATATATGCCTGTGTGCTATCAGTATATAGATATATGCCTGTGTACTATCAGTGTATAGATATATGCCTGTGTGCTATCAGTATATAGATATATGCCTGTGTGCTATCAGTATATAGATATATGCCTGTGTACTATCAGCATATAGATGTATGCCTGTGTACTATCAGTATATAGATATATGCCTGTGTACTATCAGTATATAGATATATGCCTGTGTACTATCAGTATATAGATATATGCCTGTGTACTATCAGTATATAGATATATGCCTGTGTGCTATCAGTATATAGATATATGCCTGTGTGCTATCAGTATATAGATATATGCCTGTGTGCTATCAGTATATAGATATATGCCTGTGTGCTATCAGTATATAGATATATGCCTGTGTACTATCAGTATATAGATATATGCCTGTGTACTATCAGTATATAGATATATGCCTGTGTACTATCAGTATATAGATATATGCCTGTGTACTATCAGTGTATAGATATACGCCTGTGTACTATCAGTATATAGATATATGCCTGTGTACTATCAGTATATAGATATATGCCTGTGTACTATCAGTATATAGATATATGCCTGTGTACTATCAGTATATAGATGTATGCCTGTGTACTATCAGTATATAGATATATGCCTGTGTACTATCAGTATATAGATATATGGCTGTGTACTATCAGTATACAGATATATGCCTGTGTACTATCAGTATATATTTCTGTCACTTATTATTGTGGGGCACGAGGCGTGATGATGAATGTAACCTCCATGTACCTCAGTAATAGTAATTAACCCCTTCATGTACCTCACACATTAACCCATTATGACTGAGAAACATGATGGGGTTAATTACTATTAATGAGGTACATGGAGGTTACATTCATCATCACGCCTCGCGCCTCACATCAGAAAACGGAAGAACTTTTTTATTATTTTTTTATTACTATTGGTAAAGTATCGTTTTGATATCGAAATCGCAATACTACACGAAGTATCGGTATCGGAGTCCAAATTCTGGTATCGTGACATCCCTAATGACCGCAGGACCGAAAAGCTCCGCACCCCCTATATAGATCTGGTATACGGCTCAGCTTCATCTACCTGATGATTCTCTGGGACATTGGGATTTTCCTCTGGACAGTCCTGGGAATACAGAGGACTGGGACATCTCTCTGGCGGATTTCTCCTACTGGATCCATCTGTAGGAAACACACAGGGACTGAATACATGACTACTGTATATCTGTCTATAGATCAGACACTTCTCTCTACACTTCTATGTGTACTGATCAGAGCCGGAATTACAATGTTGAGGTCCTCACTACCGGTGTCGAGGTCCCTGCACCTTGTAAGCCACAGGCCTAAAGTAGACTGTGCCCTACCAGAGCGAACGGCGGGGCGTAACTGGCTCCCTGCTCCACCATAGTATTTACCTGTATCTGCCTTCTGTGGACGCGGATACACATGAACGTGGCGGGACACAGGACGCCTCTATTTAGTTACCTGCAACCAAAAATGGTCTGGGTGTCACTTGCTTATTAGCCTCTTAAAGGCTGTGTACACCTCTGTAGGCAATATTTTCTATACATATTAATTAACCCCTTCACGACATGGCTATATACTTTCCAACTCCTGATGCCCTGGGCAGGTGTCACATAAATAAATATTGGCAGAATGGAACAGGGTTGTACTTTCCTGTCCGCCGGCTCTCCCCACAAGTGCCGGCACATCTCCCCCTTAGTTTAATCAAACTTATGCCAAACCCCTGCAGATAGCACCTCATCCCCTGTAGATAGCGCCACTGAAGCTCCCTCTAGGAGCGGAATCATTTGCCAGAGCGTTGCCGTCAACTTGGCTGGAAATTGTGCTTCTAGAGGGAGCCCCTGACGTCTCTGTCCATATATGGACAGTGATGTCAGGGACTCCTCTGGGAGTGGAATCCATGGCCTATTTTTGACCTGTTTAAGAGAACCATTTCTCAAATCTGACGTGTCACTTTAAGGGTATGTGCACACGGGGCTGATAAGATGCAGATTTTCTGCAAAGTATTTAATTGCGAGAAAATCTGCAGCGTATTACAGTAGTAGCAATGAGGATGAGATTTTAACAAATCTCATCTACACGTCGCGCCAAAAATGAGTTTTGGACGTTCCGCCGTGTTTACGCCATGTGGAGACGTATCATAAGTGGGAATAAGATTTTACTTATCCAAGACATTGTGAGATTGTTTTTTCAGAACACGTTGTACTTTATATTCGTGGTAAATTTAGCTCCATACATTCTGTGTTACAGTTACTAAGGATGAAGAAAGACACAAGTCCATCAAGACCAACCTATAATCCGACCGTGTTGATCCAGAGGAAGATAAAACCCCATGAGGTGGATGACAATTGTCTAATTAGGGGAAAACTCCTCCCCGGCTCCAAATCTGGAAATCAGAATAAATCCCTGGATCAGCGTCCCATCTCCAGAATCTAGTGCCCAGAACTTGTAATATTAAAGAGAACCTCCGATTATACGGACATTATATAGGAAACTATTATACTGCCGGAGTGTGCCGATAATCGTCTTTCTACATGACTTGTATTACCAGGTTTACTTCTGACTACAGCACGACTGCCCATAGTCCTCGCTGCCGGCTGCCCATAACTCTGCATTAGGAGACAGCGTGTCCTGCCCGTCTTCATGGCTCCTGTATCCAGAACGGCCGCCAGCGCTGTACAATGTAATGTGACCTGTAATGCAGAGTTATGAGCAGCCGGCAGCACGAAACACAGGGATCTAATGTGATGTAAAAGGAGCCGAAATTGTGGAGCTCCTACATTACATGTCATTGTACACACGTGTATATGTGCTGCACATGACGGTATTAAGGCCTCAACATGACCGCCAGTCCAGCCTGTGCCCACAGTAATGCCAATATAGATCTGTCTCTTCTCACCTTGTGATGTGCGCGGCCGGTAGTCCTCCATCATGACCTCCTCGTACAGATCCTTGTGTCCTTCTAGATACTCCCACTCCTCCATGGAGAGATAGACAGTGACATCCTGACACCTTATAGGAACCTGACACACACAATGATACAGTCATTACCCAGACACCTCCAGTGCTGTTACTGTAGAATTTCCCAGCATTCCCAGCAGTGTCACCTCTCCAGTCAGCAGCTCCGTCATCTTGTAGATCAGTTCTAAGATCTTCTCATGTATCCCGGAGTGAGGGGGAGGCTCTGTGATGGGACTACTGCTCCATCCTCCTGACTCATGGATGATGGGAGTCGTACAGTCACCCGATGTCTTCTTCACTATTGTGTACTCCTGTGTATGGAGAGAGACACTTAGAGAACTGAACACAGTATTCCCCCCTCAGTAGAAAGAGGGAGATTGTGACCCCGCTGTATAGACCTCTAGTGACCCCACATCTGTAATACTGGAGACCTCACCTACAAAAAGACATTGAGAAAATAGAACGAGGCCAAAACTAAAAAGGAAATAATATTGGGGGGACTAGATGGACCATGTGCTCTCCTCCTGCCGTCATCTCCTATGTTTCTATATAGATGTCATCCTGATCCTCCTGGTTCCTGGTCATTCTCATTACTCTACATTACTATTGCTGCATTGGTGACATGACACATAACTGACCATATTGGTGGCTGATCTTCAGCTTCTTGACGTCACTTGGAAGATCTGGACGTTGTTATACAGGACACTGGATTCTTCCTATTATGTATTGTCCCTTCCCTATGTGGGACTTGTTCTATAATGTAGAAAAGTTTACCTCTCCGCTCAACAGGTAGATGATCTCCAAGGTGAAGTCTAATATTCTTCTGCTCATCTCATTCCTGTCCTTGTCCATTCTTGGTGGGTCATTCAGAAGGAACGTTGTGGAGGAGAAGATGAGAAAACTGGAGGAACTGGAGGATCTAGTACTGCAGATGTCTTTATGAAGAAAGGAGAAGATGGAAATCATACAGGGGACATCATGTGTGACATACAGAACCTCACTTATTGATCATTGAGAGAAACATCTTCTCAGAGCCGTCACCACATGGAATAAAGGGGTATTCCCAACACGGACATTTCTCCCCAGGAGATGCCAGGAATGTCTGATAGATGCGGCTCCACCTCTGGGTGGCCTTGTTAGGCGGTTCCCGTAACTCCTATAGAAAAGAATGTAGAGACACAATCTGCTCAGGTCCTCCTGCTATATAATCTGCTGCCAACAGATCAGACGGGTGGTCAATGTGACAGATGCCCTTTATGAATGAATACACCCCTAATATAAGTTTTTACAGATATTAGAAGTTACCTCAGAGATCCTGGATCTTCAGAGACATCTAAAATTCTTAATTATTATAGTATTCCCCTTTTCCTTGTAGATTATTTTACCGGATAGTAACTTTATTCACATCTGAAAGACAGATACTAACCATGGTTAATGGGAACCGGCGGTCACGTGTGAATGTGCAGAAGGTCCCGCCAGTCCTGCGAGCATGTGCGGAAGGTCCCGCCAGTCCTGCGAGCATGTGCGGAAGGTCCCGCCAGACCAGTGTGGAGGAGCGGAAGGTCCCGCCAGACCAGCGGGCAGGCGCGGAAGGTCCCGCCAGACCAGCGGGCAGGCGCGGAAGGTCCCGCCAGACCAGCGGGCAGGCGCGGAAGGTCCCGCCAGACCAGTGCGCAGGCGCGGAAGGTCCCGCCAGACCAGTGCGCAGGCGCAGAAGGTCCCGCCAGACCAGTGTGCAGGCGCGGAAGGTCCCGCCAGACCAGTGTGCAGGCGCGGAAGGTCCCGCCAGACCAGTGTGCAGGCGCGGAAGTTGCCGCCAGTCCAGTGCGCAGGAGCAGAAGATCCCGCCAGACCAGTGTGCATGCGCAGAACGTCCCACCAATACAGTGTGTATGTCCTGGTAGTTTAGTGTGAGGAAGCAGCATGTATTGTGCTGGGTGTGCAGGATCTCTGCATCATCTTATCACTTAGCAGTCACATCTTACACACAGACTTCTGTAAAGCGTGACCTGTCCTCCATCGTCTACATTACTTGGTGCTTTTCCTTTTAAACCTGTTCCCCCACTTCTTCATTATTCTGTGCTCCTTCTAGACCTGTCCTCTGCTTCTACATTACTCTGTGCTCCTCCTTCTAGACCTGTCCTCTGTTTCTACATTACTCTGTGCTCCTCCTTCTAGACCTGTCCTCTGCTTCTACATTACTCTGTGCTCCTCCTTCTAGACCTGTCCTCTGCTTCTACATTACTCTGTGCTCCTCTTTCTAGACCTGTCCTCTGCTTCTACATTACTCTGTGCTCCTCCTTCTAGACCTGTCCTCTGCTTCTACATTACTCTGTGCTCCTCCTTCTAGACCTGTCCTCTGCTTCTACATTACTCTGTGCTCCTCCTTCTAGACCTGTCCTCTGCTTCTACATTACTCTGTGCTCCTCCTTCTAGACCTGTCCTCTGCTTCTACATTGCTCTGTGCTCCTCCTTCTAGACCTGTCCTCTGCTTCTACATTACTCTGTGCTCCTTCTTCTAGACCTGTCCTCTGCTTCTACATTACTCTGTGCTCCTCCTTCTTCTAGACCTGTCCTCTGCTTCTACATTACTCTGTGCTCCTCCTTCTAGACCTGTCCTCTGCTTCTACATTACTCTGTGCTCCTCCTTCTAGACCTGTCCTCTCCTTCTACATTACTCTGTGCTCCTCCTTCTAGACCTGTCCTCTGCTTCTACATTACTGTGTGCTCCTCCTTCTAGACCTGTCCTCTGCTTCTACATTACTCTGTGCTCCTCCTTCTTCTAGACCTGTCCTCTGCTTCTACATTACTCTGTGCTCCTCCTTTTAGACCTGTCCTCTGCTTCTACATTACTCTGTGCTCCTCCTTCTAGACCTGTCCTCTGCTTCTACATTACTCTGTGCTCCTCCTTCTAGACCTGTCCTCTGCTTCTACATTACTCTGTGCCTCTCCTTCTAGACCTGTCCTCTGCTTCTACATTACTCTGTGCTCCTCCTTCTAGACCTGTCCTCTGCTTCTACATTACTCTGTGCCTCTCCTTCTAGACCTGTCCTCTGCTTCTACATTACTCTGTGCTCCTCCTTCTAGACCGGTCCTCTGCTTCTACATTACTCTGTGCCTTTCCTTCTAGACCTGTCCTCTGCTTCTACATTACTCTGTGCTCCTCCTTCTAGACCTGTCCTCTGCTTCTACATTACTCTGTGCTCCTCCTTCTTCTAGACCTGTCCTCTGCTTCTACATTACTCTGTGCTCCTCCTTCTTCTAGACCTGTCCTCTGCTTCTACATTACTCTGTGCTCCTCCTTCTAGACCTGTCCACCACCTTCGGCACAGTCGATCACACCCTCCTGATACAAATTCTCTAGTCCCTTGACATCACAGACTTGGCCCTCTCCTGGATCTCCTCATACCTTACCAACTAAAGATTTACTATCGCTCCCTTATGGGTCTCAGTGTTCTGGATCCCTTACTCTTCTCCATCTAAATCTTTGGTCAAATTTACCTCTGGTCTTGATGTTACCTCCCTGCTATCTAGAGTGTCTAACAGTTATCTCCTCTTTCACCTCCCACTTCCTTAAGATTAACATGGAGAAAACGGAATCATCTTTTCCCCATTTCACTCAACCCCCTTACCAGAACTATCAAATCACAGTTAATGGCTCCACACATTTCCCCGTCTCACAGGTCCGCTGCATTGGGATAACCCTTAATTTCAAATAGCACAGCCTAAGCGCTTACCACTTCTTGCTGCCTCCACCTCAAAAACCTCTTGAAGTCAGTCTTTCCTCGAACAGACAAACATGCTAGTATATATGTCCTCATCATCTACTGTCTAGACTACTCCAACACCCTTCTCTGTGGCTTCCCATCTAACACTATTGCACCCCTCCTACCCATTCTCAACTCTGCTGCAAGGGTAAATCTACCACTCCCCTCATTCCACCTCTGCGGTCACTGGCCACCCATTACCTACTAAATTAAGTTATACATATTAAAAATGACATGCAAGGCTGTCAACAAACCATCCCCTCCATACATCTCTGCCCTAATCTCCTGATACCTCCCCACACATAATCTCCGGTCCTCACAAGACCTTCTTTGTTCTCATTTTATCTGTTCCTCACATCATCATCTAGATTTCTCCCGTGCTTCCCCTAGTAGTCTACGAGGGCATGGTCTCTCTCCCTCTGGACCAGTCTGTCATTCATTAATGTTTGTCTCTTCTTATGTACTTAACCCCTTGGACACGCAGCCAATTCAAATTTTTCCTCCCTCCTTCCAAAAGCCAGAACTTTTTTGTTTTTCCGTTGGCATAGCCGTATGAGAACATGTCTTGTGCTGGACGTGAAGTAATTTTAAAAGGGGTTTTCCACGATCAGACAACGGATGACCTCCACTGGATAGGTCATCAGTATATGATGGTGGGGGTCCGACACCCGGACCCCGAACAGATCAGCTGCTCCGGCTGCCGGATGTTTTGAACGGTATGCAGTAGTTGGAGCCGGAAGCAAATGGCTCCGACCACTGCACAGCGGCCGTTCTGCAGAACTAAATGCTCTGCTCCTATTCACTTTAACACAGCAGCACGACCGCTCTATTCCGTGACCGGAGCATCTGCTTTCAGCATGGACTTCTGGTGCCCGGAGGCAGCTGGAGCAGATGATCGGTGCGGAGTCCGGGTGTCGGACCCCCACAGATCATATACTGATGACCTATCTGGTGAAGGTCATCAGTTGTCCGATCGTGGAAAACCCCTTTATTGTCCCCTATAATGTGCTGGGAAAGAGGAAACAATTGTGGGCTGGAATAGAGGAAAACGCAGTGAATCCTATTGATTTTTAGGTTTAGTTTTTGCGGCGTTCACCATGCGGTGAAAATGACTTGTTACCTTTATTCTCCGGGTCAATACGATTACGACGACACCAAATTTTGAGATTTATCTTCGACAAGTAAAGAAAAATTTGTTCAAAAAAGAAAACCGTTTTGCGTCGCTATTTTGTGAGACAGAACGTTTTATATTTCCGGTGATTGCGCGGTGAGAGGAGTTTTATATTTCTGATGATTGCGCGGTGTGAGGAGTTTTATATTTCCGGTGATTGCGCGGTGTGAGGGGTTTTATATTTCCGGTGATTGCGCGGTGTTAGGGGTTTTATATTTCCGGTGATTGCGCGGTGTGAGGGGTTTTAAATTTCCGGTGATTGTGCAGTGTGAGGAGGTTTATATTTCCTGTGATTGCGGGGTGTGAGGGGTTTATATTTCCGGTGATTGCGCGGTGTGACGGGTTTATATTTCCGGTGATTGCGCGGTGTGAGGGGTTTTATATTTCCGGTGATTGCGCGGTGAGGGGTTTATATTTCCGGTGATTGCGCGGTGAGAGGAGTTTTATATTTCCGGTGATTGCGCGGTGTGAGGTGTTTTATATTTCCGGTGATTGCGCGGTGTGAGGGGTTTATATTTCCGGTGATTCCGCGGTGTGTGGGGGGTTTATATTTCCGGTGATTGCGCGGTGTGAGGAGTTTTATATTTCCGGTGATTGCGCGGTGTGAGGGGTTTATGTTTCCGGTGATTCCGCGGTGTGTGGGGGGTTTATATTTCCGGTGATTGCGTGGTGTGTGGGGGGTTTATATTTCCGGTGATTGCGCTGTGTGTGGGGGGGTTTTATATTTCCAGTGATTGCGCGGTGTGCGGGGGGTTTTATATTTTCGGTGATTGCGCGGTGTGAAGGGTTTATATTTCCGGTGATTGCGCGGTGTGGGGGGGGGTTTATATTTCCGGTGATTGCGCGGTGTGAGGGCTTTTATATTTCCGATGATTGTGCGATTTGGGGGGGGGTTTATATTTCCGGTGATTGCGCGGTGTGAGGGGTTTTATATTTCCGGTGATTGCGCGGCGTGAGGGGTTTATATTTCCGGTGATTGCGCGGTGTGAGGGGTTTATATTTCCTGTGATTGCGCGGTGTGAGGGGTTTTATATTTCCGGAGATTGCGCGGTGTGGGGGGATTATATTTCCGGTGATTGCGCGGTGTGAGGGCTTTTATATTTCCGGTGATTGCGCGATGTGGGGGGGGGGGTTTATATTTCCGGTGATTGCGCGGTGTGAAGGGTTTATATTTCCGGTGATTGCACGGTGTCGGGGGGGGTTTATATTTCCGGTGATTGCGTGGTGTGAGGGGTTTATATCTCCGGTGATTGCGCGGTGTGAGGGGTTTATATTTCCGGTGATTGCGCGGTGTGAGGGGTTTTATATTTCCGGTGATTGTGCGGTGTGAGGGGGTTTATATTTCCGGTGATTGCGCGGTGTGAGGGGTTTATATTTCCGGTGATTGCGCGGTGTGAGGGGTTTATATTTCCTGTGATTGCACGGTGTGAGGGGTTTTATATTTCCGGTGATTGCGCAGTGTGAGGGGTTTTATATTTCCGGTGATTGCGCGGTGTGAGGGGTTTTATATTTCCGGTGATTGCGCGGTGTGAGGGGTTTTATATTTCCGGTGATTGCGCGGTGTGGTGTGAGGGGTTTTATATTTCCGGTGATTGTGCGGTGTGAGGGGTTTTATATTTCTGGTGATTGCGCGGTGTGAGGGGTTTATATTTCCGGTGATTGCGCGGTGTGAAGGGGTTTTATATTTCCGGTGATTGCGTGGTGTGAGGGGTTTTATATTTCCGGTGATTGCGTGGTGTGAGAGGTTTATATTTCCGGTGATTGCGCGGTGTGAGGGGTTTATATTTCCGGTGATTGCGCGGTGTGGGGGAGGGTTTTATATTTCCGGTGATTGCGCGGTGTGAGGGGTTTTATATTTCGGGTGATTGCGCGGTGTGAGGGGTTTTATATTTCCGGTGATTGCGCGGTGTGAGGGGTTTATATTTCCGGTGATTGCGCGGTGTGGGGGGTTTTATATTTCCGGTGATTGTGCGGTGTGACGGGTTTTATATTTCCGGCGATTGCGCGGTGTGAGGGGTTTTATATTTCCGGTGATTGCGCGGTGTGGGGGGTTTATATTTCCGGTGATTGCGCGGTGTGAGGGGGGGTTTATATTTCCGGTGATTGCGCGGTGTGAGGGGTTTTATATTTCCGGTGATTGCGCGGTGTGGGGAGGGGTTTTATATTTCCGGTGATTGCGCGGTGTGAGGGGGTTTTATATTTCCGGTGATTGCGCGGTGTGAGGGGGTTTTATATTTCCGGTGATTGCGCGGTGTGAGGGGTTTATATTTCCGGTGATTGCGCGGTGTGAGGGGTTTTATATTTCCGGTGATTGCGCGGTGTGAGGGGGTTTATATTTCCGGTGATTGCGCGGTGTGAGGGGTTTTATATTTCCGGTGATTGCGCGGTGGGAGGGGTTTTATATTTCCGGTGATTGCGCGGTGTGAGGGGTTTTATATTTCCGGTGATTGCGCGGTGTGAGGGGTTTATATTTCCGGTGATTGCGCGGTGTGGGGGGGGGGTTATATTTCCGGTGATTGCGCGGTGTGAGGGGTTTATATTTCCGGTGATTACGCAATGTGGGGGGGTTTTATATTTCCGGTGATTGCGCGGTGTGAGGGGGTTTATATTTCTGGTGATTGCGCGGGGTGGGGGGGGGGGGGTTATATTTCCGGTGATTGCGCGGTGTGGAGGGGTTTATATTTCCGGTGATTGCGCGGTGTGAGGGGTTTATATTTCCGGTGATTGCGCGGTGTGGGGGGGTTTATATTTCCGGTGATTGCGCGGTGTGAGGGCTTTTATATTTCCGGTGATTGCGCGATGTGGGGGGGGGTTTATATTTCCGGTGATTGCGCGGTGTGAAGGGTTTATATTTCCGGTGATTGCGCGGTGTGAGGGGTTTTATATTTCCGGTGATTGCGCGGTGTGAGGGGTTTTATATTTCCGGTGATTGCGCGGTGTGTGGGGTTTTATATTTCCGGTGATTGCGCGGTGTGAGGGGTTTATATTTCCGGTGATTGCGCGGTGTGAGGGGGTTTTATATTTCCGGTGATTGCGCGGTGTGAGGGGTTTATATTCCCGGTGATTGCGCGGTGTGAGGGGTTTATATTTCCGGTGATTGCGCGGTGTGAGGGGTTTATATTTCCGGTGATTGCGCGGTGTGAGGGGTTTTATATTTCCGGTGATTGCGCGGTGTGGGGGGGTTTTATATTTCCGGTGATTGCGCGGTGTGAGGGGTTTATATTTCCGGTGATTGCGCGGTGTGAGGGGTTTTATATTTCCGGTGATTGCGCAGTGTGAGGGGTTTTATATTTCCGGTGATTGCGCGGTGTGAGGGGTTTTATATTTCCGGTGATTGCGCGGTGTGAGGGGGTTTTATATTTCCGGTGTTTGCACAGTGTGGGGGGGTTTTGCTCCCTGTAGATATTACCACACTGCTCCCTGTAGATATTACCACACACTGCTCCCTGTAGATATTACCACACACACTGCTTCCTGTAGATATTACCACACACTGCTTCCTGTAGATATTACCACACACACTGCTCCCTGTAGATATTACTACACACTGCTCCCTGTAGATATTACCACACACACTGCTCCCTGTAAATATTACCACACACTGCTCCCTGTAGATATTACCACACACACTGCTCCCTGTAGATATTACCACACACACTGCTCCCTGTAGGTATTACTACACACTGCTCCCTGTAGATATTACCACACACACACTGCTCCCTGTAGATATTACCACACACTGCTCCCTGTAGATATTACCACACACACTGCTCCCTGTAGATATTACCACACACTGCTCCCTGTAGATATTACCACACACTGCTCCCTGTAGATATTACCACACACTGCTCCCTGTAGATATTACCACACACTGCTCCCTGTAGATATTACCACACACACTGCTCCCTGTAGATATTACCACACACACTGCTCCCTGTAGATATTACCACACACACTGCTCCCTGTAGATACCACACACACAGCCCCCCTGTAGATATTACCACACACTGCTCCCTGTAGATATTACCACACACACTGCTCCCTGTAGATATTACCACACACACTGCACCCTGTATATATTACCACACACACTGCTCCCTGTATATATTACCACACACTGCTCCCTGTAGATATTACCACACACACTGCTCCCTGTAGATATTACCACACACACTGCTCCCTGTATATATTACCACACACTGCTCCCTGTACATATTACCACACACACTGCTCCCTGTAGATATTACCACACACTGCTCCCTGTAGATATTACCACACACACTGCTCCCTGTACATATTACCACACACTGCTCCCTGTAGATATTACCACACACTGCTCCCTGTAGATATTACCACACACTGCTCCCTGTATATATTACCACACACACTGCTCCCTGTAGATATTACCACACACACTGCTCCCTGTAGATATTACCACACACACTGCTCCCTGTAGATACCACACACACAGCCCCCCTGTAGATATTACCACACACTGCTCCCTGTAGATATTACCACACACACTGCTCCCTGTAGATATTACCACACACACTGCTCCCTGTAGATATTACCACACACTGCTCCCTGTAGATATTACCACACACTGCTCCCTGTAGATATTACCACACACACTGCTCCCTGTAGATATTACCACACACTGCTCCCTGTAGATATTACCACACACTGCTCCCTGTAGATATTACCACACACACTGCTCCCTGTAGATATTACCACACACACTGCTCCCTGTAGATATTACCACACACACTGCTCCCTGTAGATATTACCACACACACTGCTCCCTGTAGATATTACCACACACTGCTCCCTGTAGCTATTACAACACACACTGCTCCCTGTAGATATTACCACACACTGCTCCCTGTACATATTACCACACACTGCTCCCTGTAGATATTACCACACACTGCTCCCTGTAGATATTACCACACACACTGCTCCCTGTACATATTACAACACACTGCTCCCTGTAGATATTACCACACACTGCTCCCTGTAGATATTACCATACACTGCTCCCTGTAGCTATTACCACACACACTGCTCGCTGTACATATTACCACACACTGCTCCCTGTAGATATTACCACACACACTGCTCCCTGTAGATATTACCACACACTGCTCCCTGTAGATATTACCACACACACTGCTCCCTGTACATATTACAACACACTGCTCCCTGTAGATATTACCACACACTGCTCCCTGTAGATATTACCATACACTGCTCCCTGTAGCTATTACCACACACACTGCTCGCTGTACATATTACCACACACTGCTCCCTGTAGATATTACCACACACACTGCTCCCTGTAGATATTACCACACACTGCTCCCTGTAGATATTACCACACACTGCTCCCTGTAGATATTACCACACACACTGCTCCCTGTAGATATTACCACACACACTGCTCCCTGTAGATATTACCACACACACTGCTCCCTGTAGATATTACCACACACACTGCTCCCTGTAGATATTACCACACACACACTGCTCCCTGTAGATATTACCACACACACTGCCCCCTGTAGATATTACCACACACACTGCTCCCTGTAGATATTACCACACACACTGCTCCCTGTAGATATTACCACACACACTGCTCCCTGTAGATATTACTACACACTGCTCCCTGTAGATATTACCACACACACTGCTCCCTGTAGATATTACCACACACACTGCTCCATGTAGATATTACCACACACACTGCTCCCTGTAGATATTACCACACACACTGCTCCCTGTAGATATTACCACACACTGCTCGCTGTAGATATTACCACACACACTGCTCCCTGTAGATATTACCACACACTGCTCCCTGTAGATATTACCACACACACTGCTCCCTGTAGATATTACCACACACTGCTCCCTGTAGATATTACCACACACGCTGCTCCCTGTAGATATTACCACACACACTGCTCCCTGTAGATATTACCACACACACTGCTCCCTGTAGATATTACCACACACTGTTCCCTGTAGATATTACCACACACACACACTGCTCGCTGTAGATATTACCACACACACTGCTCCTGTAGATATTACCACACACACTGCTCCCTGTAGATATTACCACACACTGCTCCCTGTAGATATTACCACACACACCTCCCTGTATATATTACCACAGACACACTGCTCCCTGTAGATATTACCACATACACACTGCTCCCTGTAGATATTACCACACACTGCTCCTGTATATATTACCACACACACTGCTCCCTGTAGATATTACCACACACACTGCTCCCTGTAGATATTACCACACACTGCTCCCTGTATATATTACCACACACACTGCTCCCTGTAGATATTACCACACACACTGCTCCCTGTAGATATTACCACACACTGCTCCCTGTAGATATTACCACACACACCTCCCTGTATATATTACCACAGACACACTGCTCCCTGTAGATATTACCACATACACACTGCTCCCTGTAGATATTACCACACACTGCTCCCTGTATATATTACCACACACACTGCTCCCTGTAGATATTACCACACACTCTGCTCCCTGTAGATATTATCACACACACTGCTCCCTGTAGATATTACCACACACACTGCTCCCTGTAGATATTACCACACACTGCTCCCTGTAGATATTACCACACACGCTGCTCCCTGTAGATATTACCACACACTGCTGCCTGTAGATATTACCACACACACTGCTCCCTGTAGATATTACCACACACACTGCTCCCTGTAGGGAATGCCACACACTGCTCCCTGTACATATTACCACACACTGCTCCCTGTAGATATTACCACATACACACTGCTCCCTGTACATATTACCACACACACTGCTCCCTGTAAATATTACCACACACACTGCTCCCTGTAGCTATTACCACACACACTGCTCCCTGTAGATATTACCACACACTGCTCCCTGTACATATTACCACACACTGCTCCCTGTAGATATTACCACACACTGCTCCCTGTAGATATTACCACACACACTGCTCGCTGCACATATTACCACACACTGCTCCCTGTAGATATTACCACACACACTGCTCCCTGTAAATATTACCACACACACTGCACCCTGTAGATATTACCACACACACACTGCTCCCTGTATATATTACCACACACACTGCCCCCTGTAGATATTACCACATACACTGCTCCCTGTAGATATTACCACACACACTGCTCCCTGTAGATATTACCACACACTGCTCCCTGTAGATATTACCACACACTGCTCCCTGTAGATATTACCACACACACTGCTCCCTGTAGATATTACCACACACTGCTCCCTGTAGATATTACCACACACACTGCCCCTTGTAGATATTACCACACACACTGCTCCCTGTAGATATTACCACACACACTGCTCCCTGTAGATATTACCACACACACTGCTCCCTGTAAATATTACCACACACACTGCTCCCTGTAAATATTACCACACACACTGCTCCCTGTAGCTATTACCACACACACTGCTCCCTGTAGATATTACCACACACTGCTCCCTGTACATATTACCACACACTGCTCCCTGTAGATATTACCACACACTGCTCCCTGTAGATATTACCACACACACTGCTCCCTGTAGATATTACCACACACACTGCTCCCTGTAGATATTACCACACACACTGCTCCCTGTACATATTACAACACACTGCTCCCTGTAGATATTACCACACACTGCTCCCTGTAGATATTACCATACACTGCTCCCTGTAGATATTACCACACACACTGCTCGCTGCACATATTACCACACACTGCTCCCTGTAGATATTACCACACACACTGCTCCCTGTAAATATTACCACACACACTGCACCCTGTAGATATTACCACACACACACTGCTCCCTGTATATATTACCACACACACTGCCCCCTGTAGATATTACCACATACACTGCTCCCTGTAGATATTACCACACACACTGCTCCCTGTAGATATTACCACACACACTGCTCCCTGTAGATATTACCACACACTGCTCCCTGTAGATATTACCACACACACTGCTCCCTGTAGATATTACCACACATACTGCTCCCTGTAGATATTACCACACACACTGCTCCCTGTATATATTACCACACACACTGCTCCCTGTAGATATTACCACACACGCTGCTCCCTGTAGATATTACCACACACTGCTCCCTGTAGATATTACCACACACTGCTCCCTGTAGATATTACCACACACACTGCTCCCTGTAGATATTACCACACACTGCTCCCTGTAGATATTACCACACACACTGCCCCTTGTAGATATTACCACACACACTGCTCCCTGTAGATATTACCACACACACTGCTCCCTGTAGATATTACCACACACACTGCTCCCTGTAGATATTACCACACACACTGCTCCCTGTAGATATTACCACACACACTGCTCCCTGTAGATATTACCACACACACTGCTCTCTGTAGATATTACCACACACACTGCTCCCTGTAGATATTACCACACACTGCTCCCTGTAGATATTACCACACTGCTCCCTGTAGATATTACCACACACTGCTCCCTGTAGATATTACCACACACACTGCTTCCTGTAGATATTACCACACACTGCTTCCTGTAGATATTACCACACACACTGCTCCCTGTAGATATTACTACACACTGCTCCCTGTAGATATTACCACACACACTGCTCCCTGTAAATATTACCACACACTGCTCCCTGTAGATATTACCACACACACTGCTCCCTGTAGATATTACCACACACACTGCTCCCTGTAGGTATTACTACACACTGCTCCCTGTAGATATTACCACACACACACTGCTCCCTGTAGATATTACCACACACTGCTCCCTGTAGATATTACCACACACACTGCTCCCTGTATATATTACCACACACACTGCTATATTACCACACACACTGCTCCCTGTAGATATTACCACACACACTGCTCCCTGTAGATATTACCACACACACTGCTCCCTGTAGATATTACCACACACACTGCTCCCTGTAGAGATTACCACACACTGCTCCCTGTAGATATTACCACACACTGCTCCCTGTAGATATTACCACACACTGCTCCCTGTAGATATTACCACACACACTGCTCCCTGTAGATATTACCACACACTGCCCCCTGTAGATATTACCACACACTGCTCCCTGTAGATATTACCACACACACTGCTCCCTGTAGATATTACCACACACACTGCTCCCTGTAGATATTACCACACACACTGCTCCCTGTAGATATTACCACACACACTGCTCCCTGTAGATATTACCACACTGCTCCCTGTAGATATTACCACACACACTGCTCTCTGTAGATATTACCACACACACTGCTCTCTGTAGATATTACCACACACACTGCTCCCTGTAGATATTACCACACTGCTCCCTGTAGATATTACCACACACACTGCTCTCTGTAGATATTACCACACACACTGCTCCCTGTATATATTACCACAGACCCTGCTCCCTGTAGATATTACCACACACACTGCTCCCTGTAGATATTACCACACACACTGCTCCCTGTAGATATTACCACACACACTGCTCCCTGTAGATATTACCACACACACTGCTCCCTGTAGATAATGCCACACACTGCTCCCTGTAGATATTACCACACACACTGCTCCCTGTATATATTACCACACACACTGCTCCCTGTACATATTACCACACACTGCTCCCTGTAGATATTACCACACACTGCTCCCTGTAGATATTACCACACACACACACTGCTCCCTGTACATATTACCACACACAGCCCACTATAGATAGGGCCACACACAGCCCCCCCTGTAGATATTACCACACACTGCTCCCTGTAGATATTACCACACACACACACTGCTCCCTGTAGATATTACCACACACACTGCTCCCTGTAGATATTACCACACACACACTGCTCCCTGTATATATTACCACACACACTGCTCCCTGTAGATATTACCACACACTGCTCCCTGTAGATATTACCACACTGCTCCCTGTAGATATTACCACACACACAGCCCCCCTGTAGATATTACCACACACACACACTGCTCCCTGTATATATTACCACACACACAGCTCCCTGTACATATTACCACACACACTGCTCCCTGTAGATATTACCACACACTGCTCCCTGTAGATATTACCACACACACTGCTCCCTGTAGATATTACCAGACACACTGCCCCCTGTAGATATTACCACACACACTGCTCCCTGTAGATATTACCACACACACTGCTCCCTGTAGATATTACCACACACACTGCTCCCTGTAGATATTACCACACACACTGCTCCCTGTAGATTTTACCACACACTGCTCCCTGTAGATATTACCACACACTGCTCCCTGTAGATATTACCACACACACTGCTCCCTGTAGATATTACCACTCACAGCCCCCCCTGTAGATATTACCACACACACTGCTCCCTGTAGATATTACCACACACTGCTCCCTGTAGATATTACCACACACACTGCTCTCTGTAGATATTACCACACACACTGCTCCCTGTATATATTACCACAGACACTGCTCCCTGTAGATATTACCACACACTGCTCCCTGTAGATATTACCATACACTGCTCCCTGTAGATATTACCACACACACTGCTCCCTGTAGATATTACCACACACACTGCTCCCTGTAGATATTACCACACACACTGCTCCCTGTAGATATTACCACACACTGCTCGCTGTACATATTACCACACACTGCTCCCTGTAGATATTACCACACACACTGCTCCCTGTAGATATTACCACACACTGCTCCCTGTAGATATTACCACACACACTGCTCCCTGTAGATATTACCACACACACACTGCTCCCTGTAGATATTACCACACACACTGCCCCCTGTAGATATTACCACATACACTGCTCCCTGTAGATATTACCACACACACTGCTCCCTGTAGATATTACCACACACACTGCTCCCTGTAGATATTACCACACACACACTGCTCCCTGTAGATATTACCACACACACTGCCCCCTGTAGATATTACCACACACACTGCTCCCTGTAGATATTACCACACACTGCTCCCTGTAGATATTACCACACACACTGCTCCCTGTAGATATTACCACACACACTGCTCCCTGTAGATATTACCACACACACTGCTCCCTGTAGAGATTACCACACGCTGCTCCCTGTAGATATTACTACACACTGCTCCCTGTAGATATTACCACACACTGCTCCCTGTATATATTACCACACACACTGCTCCCTGTAGATATTACCACACACTGCTCCCTGTAGATATTACCACACACTGCTCCCTGTAGATATTACCACACACACCTCCCTGTATATATTACCACAGACACACTGCTCCCTGTAGATATTACCACATACACACTGCTCCCTGTAGATATTACCACACACTGCTCCCTGTATATATTACCACACACACTGCTCCCTGTAGATATTACCACACACTGCTCCCTGTAGATATTACCACACACACAGCCCCCCTGTAGATATTACCACACACACTGCTCCCTGTAGATATTATCACACACACTGCTCCCTGTAGATATTACCACACACTGCTCCCTGTATATATTACCACACACACTGCTCCCTGTAGATATTACCACACACACTGCTCCCTGTAGATATTACCACACACACTGCTCCCTGTAGATATTACCACACACTGCTCCCTGTAGATATTACCACACACTGCTCCCTGTAGATATTACCATACACACTGCTCCCTGTAGATATTACCACACACTGCTCCCTGTAGATATTACCACACACACACTGCTCCCTGTAGATATTACCACACACTGCTCCCTGTAGAAATTACCACACACACACTGTCCCTGTAGATATTACCACACTGCTCCCTGTAGATATTACCACACACGCTGCTCCCTGTATATATTACCACACACACAATGCTCCCTGTAGATATTACCACACACTGCTCTCTGTAGATATTACCACACACACTGCTCCCTGTAGATATTACCACACACACTGCTCCCTGTAGATATTACCACACACGCTGCTCCCTGTACATATTACCACACACACACTGCTCCCTGTAGATATTACCACACACTGCTCTCTGTAGATATTACCACACACACTGCTCCCTGTAGATATTACCACACACTGCTCCCTGTAGATATTACCACACACACACTGCTCCCTGTAGATATTACTACACACACTGCTCCCTGTAGATATTACCACACACACACACTGCTCCCTGTAGATATTACCACATACTGCTCCCTGTAGATATTACCACACACACACTGCTCCCTGTAGATATTACCACACACACTGCTCCCTGTACATATTACCACACACGCTGCTCCCTGTACATATTACCACACACACACTGCTCCCTGTAGATATTACCACACACTGCTCTCTGTAGATATTACCACACACACTGCTCCCTGTAGATATTACCACACACTGCTCCCTGTAGATATTACCACACACACACTGCTCCCTGTAGATATTACCACACACACTGCTCCCTGTAGATATTACCACACACACACACTGCTCCCTGTAGATATTACCACATACTGCTCCCTGTAGATATTACCACACACACACTGCTCCCTGTAGATATTACCACACACACTGCTCCCTGTAGATATTACCACACACACTGCTCCCTGTAGAGATTACCACACACACTGCTCCCTGTAGATATTACCACACACACTGCTCCCTGTAGATATTACCACACACACTGCTCCCTGTAGATATTACCACACACACTGCTCCTTGTAGATATTACCAGACACACTGCTCCCTGTAGATATTACCACACACACTGCTCTCTGTAGATATTACCACACACACTGCTCCCTGTAGATATTACCACACACTGCTCCCTGTAGATATTACCACACACACTGCTCTCTGTAGATATTACCACACACACTGCTCTCTGTAGATATTACCACACACACTGCTCCCTGTAAATATTACCACAGACACTGCTCCTTGTAGATATTACCACACACTGCTCCCTGTAGATATTACCACACACTGCTCCCTGTAGATATTACCACACACACTGCTCCCTGTAAATATTACCACACACTGCTCCCTGTAGATATTACCACACACACAGCCCCCCTGTAGATATTACCACACACACTGCTCCCTGTAGATATTACCACACACACACTGCACACTGTAGATATTACCACACACACTGCCCCCTGTAGATATTACCACACACACTGCCCCCTGTAGATATTACCACACACACTGCTCCCTGTAGATATTACCACACACACTGCTCCCTGTATATATTACCACACACACTGCTCCCTGTACATATTACCACACACTGCTCCCTGTAGATATTACCACACACACGCTGCTCCCTGTAGATATTACCACACACTGCTCCCTGTAGATATTACTACACACTTCTCCCTGTAGATATTACCACACACTGCTCCCTGTAGATATTACCACACACACACTGCTCCCTGTAGATATTACCACACTGCTCCCTGTAGCTATTACCACACACACTGCTCCCTGTAGATATTACCACACACGCTGCTCCCTGTAGATATTACTACACACTGCTCCCTGTAGATATTACCACACACTGCTCCCTGTATATATTACCACACACACTGCTCCCTGTAGATATTACCACACACTGCTCCCTGTAGATATTACCACACACTGCTCCCTGTAGATATTACCACACACACCTCCCTGTATATATTACCACAGACACACTGCTCCCTGTAGATATTACCACACACACTGCTCCCTGTAGATATTACCACACACTGCTCCATGTATATATTACCACACACACTGCTCTCTGTAGATATTAACACACACACTGCTCCCTGTATATATTACCACAGACACTGCTCCCTGTACATATTACCACACACTGCTCCCTGTAGATATTACCACACACACTGCTCCCTGTAGATATTACCACACACACAGCCCCCCTGTAGATATTACCACACACTGCTCCCTGTAGATATTACCACACACACACACTGCTCCCTGTAGATATTACCACACACTGCTCCCTGTAGATATTACCACACACTGCTCCCTGTAGATATTACCACACACACTGCTCCCTGTAGATATTACCACACACTGCTCCCTGTAGATATTACCACACACTGCTCCCTGTAGATATTACCACACACACACTGCTCCCTGTAGATATTACCACACACACTGCTCCCTGTAGATATTACCACACACACTGCTCCCTGTAGATATTACCACACACGCTGCTCCCTGTAGATATCACCACACACGCTGCTCCCTGTAGATATTACCACACACGCTGCCCCCTGTAGATATTACCACACACACTGCTCTCTGTAGATATTACCACACACACTGCTCCCTGTAGATATTACCACACACACTGCTCCTTGTAGATATTACCACACACACTGCTCCCTGTAGATATTACCACACACACTGCTCCCTGTAGATATTACCACACTGCTCCCTGTAGATATTACCACACACACTGCTCTCTGTAGATATTACCACACACACTGCTCTCTGTAGATATTACCACACACACTGCTCTCTGTAGATATTACCACACACACTGCTCCCTGTAGATATTACCACACTGCTCCCTGTAGATATTACCACACACACTGCTCCCTGTAGATATTACCACACACACTGCTCCCTGTAGATATTACCACACACACTGCTCCCTGTATATATTACCACACACACTGCTCCCTGTATATATTACCACAGACACTGCTCCCTGTAGATATTACCACACACTGCTCCCTGTAGATATTACCACACACACACACTGCTCCCTGTATATATTACCACACACAGCCCACTATAGATAGGGCCACACACAGCCCCCCCTGTAGATATTACAACACACTGCTCCCTGTAGATATTACCACACACACTGCTCCCTGTATATATTACCACACACACTGCTCCCTGTAGATATTACCACACACACTGCTCCCTGTAGATATTACCACACACACTGCTCCCTTTAGATATTACCACACTGCTCCCTGTAGATATTACCACACACACAGCCCCCCTGTAGATATTACCACACACACACACTGCTCCCTGTAGATATTACCACACACACAGCCCCCCTGTAGATATTACCACACACACTGCTCCCTGTATATATTACCACACACACTGCTCCCTGTAGATATTACCACACACTGCTCCCTGTAGATACTACCACACACACTGCTCCCTGTAGATATTACCACACACACTGCTCCCTGTATATATTACCACACACACTGCTCCCTGTAGATATTACCACACACACTGCTCCCTGTAGATATTACCACACACACTGCTTCCTGTAGATATTACCACACACACTGCTTCCTGTAGATATTACCACACACACTGCTCCCTGTAGATCCTACCACACACTGCCCCCTGTAGATATTACCACACACTGCTCCCTGTAGATATTACCACACACTGCTCCCTGTAGATATTACCACACACACACTGCTCCCTGTAGATATTACCACACACACACTGCTCCCTGTATATATTACCACACGCACTGCTCCCTGTAGATATTACCACACACACTGCTCCCTGTAGATATTACCACACACACACTGCTCCCTGTAGATATTACCACACACGCTGCTCCCTGTAGATATTACCACACACACTGCTCCCTGTAGATATTACCACACACTGCTCCCTGTAGATATTACCACACACACACTGCTCCCTGTATATATTACCACACGCACTGCTCCCTGTAGATATTACCACACACACTGCTCCCTGTAGATATTACCACACACACACTGCTCCCTGTAGATATTACCACACACACTGCTCCCTGTAGAGATTACCACACACACACACTGCTCCCTGTAGATATTACCACACACACTGCTCCCTGTAGATATTACCACACACTGCTCCCTGTAGATATTACCACACACTGCTCCCTGTAGATATTACCACACACACTGCTCCCTGTAGATATTACCACTCACAGCCCACTATAGATAGGGTCACACACAGCCCCCCCTGTAAATATTACCACACACACTGCTCCCTGTAGATATTACCACACACTGCTCCCTGTAGATATTACCACACACACTGCTCCCTGTAGATATTACCACACTGCTCCCTGTAGATATTACCACACACACAGACCCCCTGTAGATATTACCACACACACTGCTCCCTGTAGATATTACCACACACACACTGCTCCCTGTAGATATTACCACACACACACACTGCTCCCTGTAGATATTACCACACACTGCTCCCTGTAGATATTACCACACACACTGCTCCCTGTAGATATTACCACACACACTGCTCCCTGTAGATATTACCACACACTGCTCTCTGTAGATATTACCACACACAGCCCCCCCCCCTGTAGATATTACCACACACTGCTCCCTGTAGATATTACCACACACTGCTCCCTGTAGATATTACCACACACACTGCTCCCTGTAGATATTACCACACACTGCTCCCTGTAGATATTACCACACACTGCTCCCTGTAGATATTACCACACACACACTGCTCCCTGTAGATATTACCACACACACTGCTCCCTGTAGATATTACCACACACACTGCTCCCTGTAGATATTACCACACACACTGCTCCCTGTAAATATTACCACACACTGCTCCCTGTAGATATTACCACACACACACTGCACCCTGTAGATATTACCACACACACTGCCCCCTGTAGATATTACCACACACACTGCCCCCTGTAGATATTACCACACACACTGCCCCCTGTAGATATTACCACACACACTGCTCCCTGTAGATATTACCACACACACTTCTCCCTGTAGATATTACCACACACTGCTCCCTGTAGATATTACCACACACTGCTCCCTGTAGATATTGCCACACACACTGCTCCCTGTAGATATTACCACACACACTGCTCCCTGTACATATTACCACACACTGCTCCCTGTAGATATTACCACACACTGCTCCCTGTAGATATTACCACACACACTGCTCCCTGTACATATTACCACACACTGCTCCCTGTAGATATTACCACACACTGCTCCCTGTATATATTACCACACACGCTGCTCCCTGTAGATATTACCACACACGCTGCTCCCTGTAGATATTACCACACACTGCTCCCTGTAGATATTACCACACACTGCTCCCTGTAGCTATTACCACACACACTGCTCCCTGTAGATATTACCACACACTGCTCCCTGTAGATATTACCACACACTGCTCCCTGTAGATATTACCACACACTGCTCCCTGTACATATTACCACACACTGCTCCCTGTAGATATTACCATACACTGCTCCCTGTAGATATTACCACACACACTGCTCGCTGTACATATTACCACACACTGCTCCCTGTAGATATTACCACACACACTGCTCCCTGTAAATATTACCACACACTGCTCCCTGTAGATATTACCACACACACTGCTCCCTGTAGATATTACCACACACACTGCTCCCTGTAGATATTACCACACACGCTGCTCCCTGTACATATTACCACACACTGCTCCCTGTAGATATTACCACACACTGCTCCCTGTATATATTACCACACACACTGCTCCCTGTAGATATTACCACACACTGCTCCCTGTAGATATTACCACACACTGCTCCCTGTAGATATTACCACACACACTGCTCCCTGTAGATATTACCACACACACTGCTCCCTGTAAATATTACCACACACTGCTCCCTGTAGATATTACCACACACACTGCTCCCTGTAGATATTACCACACACACACTGCTCCCTGTAGATATTACCACACACACTGCCCCCTGTAGATATTACCACACACACTGCTCCCTGTAGATATTACCACACACACTGCTCCCTGTAAATATTACTACACACTGCTCCCTGTAGATATTACCACACACACTGCTCCCTGTAGATATTACCACACACACTGCTCCCTGTAGATATTACCACACACACTGCTCCCTGTAGATATTACCACACACACTGCTCTCTGTAGATATTACCACACACACTGCTCTCTGTAGATATTACCACACACACTGCTCTCTGTAGATATTACCACACACACTGCTCCCTGTATATATTACCACACACACTGCTCCCTGTAGAGATTACCACACACTGCTCCCTGTAGATATTACCACACACACTGCTCCCTGTAAATATTACCACACACTGCTCCCTGTAGATATTACCACACACACAGCCCCCTGTAGATCTTACCACACACACTGCTCCCTGTAGATATTACCACACACACACTGCACCCTGTAGATATTACCACACACACTGCCCCCTGTAGATATTACCACACACTGCTCCCTGTAGATATTACCACACACTGCTCCCTGTAGATATTACCATACACACTGCTCCCTGTAGATATTACCACACACTGCTCCCTGTAGATATTACCACACACACTGCTCCCTGTAGATATTACCACACACTGCTCCCTGTAGATATTACCACACACACTGCTCCCTGTAGATATTACCACACACTGCTCCCTGTAGATATTACCACACACACACACTGCTCCCTGTAGATATTACCACACACACTGCTCCCTGTATATATTACCACACACACACTGCTCCCTGTAGATATTACCACACACTGCTCTCTGTAGATATTACCACACACGCTGCTCCCTGTAGATATTACCACACACGCTGCTCCCTGTACATATTACCACACACACACTGCTCCCTGTAGATATTACCACACACTGCTCTCTGTAGATATTACCACACACACTGCTCCCTGTAGATATTACCACACACACTGCTCCCTGTAGATATTACCACACACGCTGCTCCCTGTACATATTACCACACACACACTGCTCCCTGTAGATATTACCACATACTGCTCCCTGTAGATATTACCACACACACACTGCTCCCTGTAGATATTACCACACACACTGCTCCCTGTAGATATTACCACACACACTGCTCCCTGTAGAGATTACCACACACACTGCTCCCTGTAGATATTACCACACACACTGCTCCTTGTAGATATTACCAGAACCACTGCTCCTGTAGATATTACCACACACTGCTCCCTGTAGATATTACCACACACACTGCTCCTTGTAGATATTACCAGACACACTGCTCCCTGTAGATATTACCACACACTGCTCCCTGTAGATATTACCAGACACACTGCTCCCTGTAGATATTACCACACACACACTGCTCCCTGTATATATTACCACACACACTGCTCCCTGTAGATATTACCACACACACTGCTCCCTGTAGATATTACCACACACTGCTCCCTGTAGATATTACCACACACACTGCTCCCTGTAGATAATACCACACACTGCTCCCTGTAGATATTACCACACACACTGCTCCCTGTAGATATTACCACACACTGCTCCCTGTAGATATTACCACACACACTGCTCTCTGTAGATATTACCACACACACTGCTCCCTGTATATATTACCACAGACACTGCTCCCTGTAGATATTACCACACACTGCTCCCTGTAGATATTACCACACACTGCTCCCTGTAGATATTACCACACACACTGCTCGCTGTACATATTACCACACACTGCTCCCTGTAGATATTACCACACACACTGCTCCCTGTAAATATTACCACACACTGCTCCCTGTAGATATTACCACACACACTGCTCCCTGTAGATATTACCACACACACACTGCTCCCTGTAGATATTACCACACACACTGCTCCCTGTAGATATTACCACACACACTGCTCCCTGTAGATATTACCACACACACTGCTCCCTGTAGATATTACCACACACACACTGCTCCCTGTAGATATTACCACACACACTGCCCCCTGTAGATATTACCACACACACTGCCCACTGTAGATATTACCACACACACTGCTCCCTGTAGATATTACCACACACACTGCCCCCTGTAGATATTACCACACACACTGCTCCCTGTAGATATTACCACACACACTGCTCCCTGTAGAGATTACCACACACTGCTCCCTGTAGATATTACCACACACTGCTCCCTGTAGATATTACCACACACTGCTCCCTGTAGATATTACCACACACACTGCTCCCTGTAGATATTACCACACACACTGCTCCCTGTAAATATTACCACACACTGCTCCCTGTAGATATTACCACACACACACTGCACCCTGTAGATATTACCACACACACTGCCCCCTGTAGATATTACCACACACACTGCCCCCTGTAGATATTACCACACACACTGCTCCCTGTAGATATTACCACACACACTGCTCCCTGTAGATATTACTACACACTTCTCCCTGTAGATATTACCACACACTGCTCCCTGTAGATATTACCACACACTGCTCCCTGTAGATATTACCACACACACTGCTCCCTGTAGATATTACCACACACACACACTGCTCCCTGTATATATTACCACACACGCTGCTCCCTGTAGATATTACCACACACGCTGCTCCCTGTAGATATTACCACACACTGCTCCCTGTAGATATTACCACACACTGCTCCCTGTAGCTATTACCACACACACTGCTCCCTGTAGATATTACCACACACTGCTCCCTGTAGATATTACCACACACTGCTCACTGTAGATATTACCACACACACTGCTCCCTGTACATATTACCACACACTGCTCCCTGTAGATATTACCACACACTGCTCCCTGTAGATATTACCATACACTGCTCCCTGTAGATATTACCACACACACTGCTCGCTGTACATATTACCACACACTGCTCCCTGTAGATATTACCACACACACTGCTCCCTGTAAATATTACCACACACTGCTCCCTGTAGATATTACCACACACACTGCTCCCTGTAGATATTACCACACACACACTGCTCCCTGTAGATATTACCACACACTGCCCCCTGTAGATATTACCACATACACTGCTCCCTGTAGATATTACCACACACACTGCTCCCTGTAAATATTACCACACACTGCTCCCTGTAGATATTACCACACACACTGCTCCCTGTAGATATTACCACACACACACTGCTCCCTGTAGATATTACCACACACACTGACCCCTGTAGATATTACCACACACACTGCTCCCTGTAGATATTACCACACACACTGCTCCCTGTAGATATTACCACACACACTGCTCCCTGTAGATATTACTACACACTGCTCCCTGTAGATATTACCACACACTGCTCCCTGTAGATATTACCACACACACTGCTAACTGTAGATATTACCACACACACTGCTCCCTGTAGATATTACCACACACACTGCTCCCTGTAGATATTACCACACACACTGCTCCCTGTAGAGATTACCACACACTGCTCCCTGTAGATATTACCACACACTGCTCCCTGTAGATATTACCACACACACAGCCCCCCTGTAGATATTACCACACACACTGCTCCCTGTAGATATTACCACACACACACTGCACCCTGTAGATATTACCACACACACTGCCCCCTGTAGATATTACCACACACACTGCTCCCTGTAGATATTACCACACACACTGCTCCCTGTAGATATTACTACACACTTCTCCCTGTAGATATTACCACACACTGCTCCCTGTAGATATTACCACACACTGCTCCCTGTAGATATTACCACACACACACTGCTCCCTGTAGCTATTACCACACACTGCTCCCTGTAGCTATTACCACACACGCTGCTCCCTGTAGATATTACCACACACGCTGCTCCCTGTAGATATTACTACACACACTGCTCCCTGTAGATATTACCACACACACTGCTCCCTGTAGATATTACCACACACTGCTCCCTGTATATATTACCACACACACTGCTCCCTGTAGATATTACCACACACTGCTCCCTGTAGATATTACCACACACTGCTCCCTGTAGATATTACCACACACACCTCCCTGTATATATTACCACAGACACACTGCTCCCTGTAGATATTACCACATACACACTGCTCCCTGTAGATATTACCACACACACTGCTCCCTGTAGATATTACCACACACACTGCTCCCTGTAAATATTACCACACACTGCTCCCTGTAGATATTACCACACACACAGCCCCCCTGTAGATATTACCACACACACTGCTCCCTGTAGATATTACCACACACACACTGCACCCTGTAGATATTACCACACACACTGCCCCCTGTAGATATTACCACACACACTGGCCCCTGTAGATATTACCACACACACTGCTCCCTGTAGATATTACCACACACACTGCTCCCTGTAGATATTACTACACACTTCTCCCTGTAGATATTACCACACACTGCTCCCTGTAGATATTACCACACACTGCTCCCTGTAGATATTACCACACACACACTGCTCCCTGTAGATATTACCACACACTGCTCCCTGTAGCTATTACCACACACGCTGCTCCCTGTAGATATTACCACACACGCTGCTCCCTGTAGATATTACTACACACTGCTCCCTGTAGATATTACCACACACTGCTCCCTGTATATATTACCACACACACTGCTCCCTGTAGATATTACCACACACTGCTCCCTGTAGATATTACCACACACACCTCCCTGTATATATTACCACAGACACACTGCTCCCTGTAGATATTACCACATACACACTGCTCCCTGTAGATATTACCACACACGCTGCTCCCTGTAGATATTACCACACACGCTGCTCCCTGTAGATATTACCACACACGCTGCTCCCTGTAGATATTACCACACACACAGCCCCCCTGTAGATATTACCACACACACTGCTCCCTGTAGATATTACCACACACTGCTCCCTGTATATATTACCACACACTGCTCCCTGTAGATATTACCACACACACTGCTCCCTGTAGATATTACCACACACTGCTCCCTGTAGATATTACCACACACACTGCTCCCTGTAGATATTACTACACACTGCTCCCTGTAGATATTACCACACACTGCTCCCTGTAGATATTACCACACACACACTGCTCCCTGTAGATATTACCACACACACTGCTCCCTGTAGATATTACCACACACACTGCTCCCTGTAGATATCACCACACACACTGCTCCCTGTAGATATCACCACACACACTGCTCCCTGTAGATATCACCACACACACTGCTCCCTGTAGATATTACCACACACACTGCTCCCTGTAGATATTACCACACTGCTCCCTGTAGATATTACCACACACACTGCTCCCTGTAGATATTACCACACACACTGCTCCCTGTAGATATTACCACACACACTGCTCCCTGTAGATATTACCACACACACTGCTCCCTGTAGATATTACCACACTGCTCCCTGTAGATATTACCACACACACTGCTCTCTGTAGATATTACCACACACACTGCTCTCTGTAGATATTACCACACACACTGCTCCCTGTAGATATTACCACTGTTCCCTGTAGATATTACCACACACACTGCTCCCTGTAGATATTACCACACACACTGCTCCCTGTATATATTACCACAGACACTGCTCCCTGTAGATATTACCACACACTGCTCCCTGTAGCTATTACCACACACACACACTGCTCCCTGTATATATTACCACACACAGCCCCCCCTGTAGATATTACCACAGACACTGCTCCCTGTAGATATTACCACACACTGCTCCCTGTAGCTATTACCACACACACACACTGCTCCCTGTAGATATTACCACACACTGCTCCCTGTAGCTATTACCACACACGCTGCTCCCTGTAGATATTACCACACACGCTGCTCCCTGTAGATATTACTACACACTGCTCCCTGTAGATATTACCACACACTGCTCCCTGTATATATTACCACACACACTGCTCCCTGTAGATATTACCACACACTGCTCCCTGTAGATATTACCACACACACCTCCCTGTATATATTACCACAGACACACTGCTCCCTGTAGATATTACCACATACACACTGCTCCCTGTAGATATTACCACACACGCTGCTCCCTGTAGATATTACCACACACGCTGCTCCCTGTAGATATTACCACACACGCTGCTCCCTGTAGATATTACCACACACACAGCCCCCCTGTAGATATTACCACACACACTGCTCCCTGTAGATATTACCACACACTGCTCCCTGTATATATTACCACACACTGCTCCCTGTAGATATTACCACACACACTGCTCCCTGTAGATATTACCACACACTGCTCCCTGTAGATATTACCACACACACTGCTCCCTGTAGATATTACTACACACTGCTCCCTGTAGATATTACCACACACTGCTCCCTGTAGATATTACCACACACACACTGCTCCCTGTAGATATTACCACACACACTGCTCCCTGTAGATATTACCACACACACTGCTCCCTGTAGATATCACCACACACACTGCTCCCTGTAGATATCACCACACACACTGCTCCCTGTAGATATCACCACACACACTGCTCCCTGTAGATATTACCACACACACTGCTCCCTGTAGATATTACCACACTGCTCCCTGTAGATATTACCACACACACTGCTCCCTGTAGATATTACCACACACACTGCTCCCTGTAGATATTACCACACACACTGCTCCCTGTAGATATTACCACACACACTGCTCCCTGTAGATATTACCACACTGCTCCCTGTAGATATTACCACACACACTGCTCTCTGTAGATATTACCACACACACTGCTCTCTGTAGATATTACCACACACACTGCTCCCTGTAGATATTACCACTGTTCCCTGTAGATATTACCACACACACTGCTCCCTGTAGATATTACCACACACACTGCTCCCTGTATATATTACCACAGACACTGCTCCCTGTAGATATTACCACACACTGCTCCCTGTAGCTATTACCACACACACACACTGCTCCCTGTATATATTACCACACACAGCCCCCCCTGTAGATATTACCACAGACACTGCTCCCTGTAGATATTACCACACACTGCTCCCTGTAGCTATTACCACACACACACACTGCTCCCTGTATATATTACCACACACAGCCCCCCCTGTAGATATTACCACACACTGCTCCCTGTAGATATTACCACACACACTGCTCCCTGTAGATATTACCACACACACACTGCTCCCTGTATATATTACCACACACACTGCTCCCTGTAGATATTACCACACACACTGCTCCCTGTAGATATTACCACACACACTGCTCCCTTTAGATATTACCACACTGCTCCCTGTAGATATTACCACACACACAGCCCCCCTGTAGATATTACCACACACACTGCTCCCTGTAGATATTACCACACACACAGCCCCCCTGTAGATATTACCACACACACACTGCTCCCTGTATATATTACCACACACACACTGCTCCCTGTATATATTACCACACACACTGCTCCCTGTAGATATTACCACACACTGCTCCCTGTAGATAATACCACACACTGCTCCCTGTAGATATTACCACACACACTGCTCCCTGTAGATATTACCACACACTGCTCACTGTAGATATTACCACACACTGCTCCCTGTAGATATTACCACACACACTGCTCTCTGTAGATATTACCACACACACTGCTCCCTGTAGATATTACCACACACACTGCTCCCTGTAAATATTACCACACACACACTGCTCCCTGTAAATATTACCACACACACTGCTCCCTGTAGATATTACCACACACACTGCTCCCTGTAGATATTACCACAGACACTGCTCCCTGTAGATATTACCACACACACTGCTCCTTGTAGATATTACCATACACTGCTCCCTGTAGATATTACCACACACACTGCTCCCTGTAGGGAATGCCACACACTGCTCCCTGTAGGGAATGCCACACACAGCCCCCCTGTAGATAGGGCCACACACAGCCCCCCTGTAGATAGGGCCACACACAGCCCCCCTGTAGATAGGGCCACACACAGCCCCCCTGTAGATAGGGCCACACACAGCCCCCCTGTAGATAGGGCCACACACAGCCCCCCTGTAGATAGGGCCACACACAGCCCCCCTGTAGATAGGGCCACACACAGCCCCCCTGTAGATAGGGCCACACACAGCCCCCCTGTAGATAGGGCCACACACAGCCCCCCTGTAGATAGGGCCACACACAGCCCCCCTGTAGATAGGGCCACACACAGCCCCCCTGTAGATAGGGCCACACACAGCCCCCCTGTAGATAGGGCCACACACAGCCCCCCTGTAGATAGGGCCACACACAGCCCCCCTGTAGATAGGGCCACACACAGCCCCCCTGTAGATAGGGCCACACACAGCCCCCTTGTAGATAGGGCCACACACAGCCCCCCTGTAGATAGGGCCACACACAGCCCCCCTGTAGATAGCGCCACACACAGCCACCCTGTAGATAGCGCCACACACAGCCACCTTGTAGATAGGGCCACACACAGCCCACCTGTACATAGCGCCACACACAGCCCCCTGTAGATAGCGAGACCAAAAGAGAAAATAAATGCTGAGAAACAAAGAAGTAATGAAAATACAAAAATATTTTCTTAACATATAATAAGACATGTAAAAAGAATCCATAAACCCACAGTAAAAACACGGATCCTTGACTGGAGCATTAACCAAACCATGTATCTATATATGAACGGTTAGTGAGACACATGTGTATCCCTTGATGGAAAATAATATGACATGAGTGTGTGAGCGTCTTTGAGAGTATAGTCTATTAAAGTAAATAGGTCAGCTATGTGCATATGTGAATGCAAAGTACTGTAGACTAAATAGAATCACACCCTATAGTCAAAAAATAAGTTAGCAGTACTATGGTACAATAAACGTAACAACACACATGTCATTTATAAATGCAATGGGATCAAACATGCAGAGATTCCGTAATAAGGTAAGTAAAGTACACAAAATAGATGAGGTCTCACATACCCATAATGAATGAACAGAATGAATGCAGCCAAGGTCCACCCCAACGCGCGTTTCGGCGCTAATGCCACACACTGCTCCCTGTAGGGAATGCCACACACTGCTCCCTGTAGGGAATGCCACACATTGCTCCCTGTAGGGAATGCCACACACTGCCCCTTGTAGATTGGGCCACACACAGCCCCCCTGTAGATAGGGCCACACACAGCCCCCCTGTAGATAGGGCCACACACAGCCCCCCTGTAGATAGGGCCACACACAGCCCCCCTGTAGATAGCGCCACACTCAGTGCCCCTTGTAGATGGCGCTCAACACTGCCCCTGTAGATAGCGCCACACACAGCCCCCCTGTAGATAGCGCCAAAAACAACCCTACTGTAGATAGGGCCACATACAGCCCCCCTGTAGATAGGGCCACATACAGCCCCCCTGTAGATAGGGCCACATACAGCCCCCCTGTAGATAGGGCCACATACAGCCCCCCTGTAGATAGGGCCACATACAGCCCCCCTGTAGATAGGGCCACATACAGCCCCCCTGTAGATAGGGCCACATACAGCCCCCCTGTAGATAGGGCCACATACAGCCCCCCTGTAGATAGGGCCACATACAGCCCCCCTGTAGATAGGGCCACACACAGCCCACCTGTAGATAGCGCCACACACAGCCCCCCTGTAGATAGCGCCACACACAGCCCCCCTGTAGATAGTGCCACACACAGTCCTACTGTGGATAGCGCCACAAACAGCCCCCCTGTAGATAGCACCACACCCCCCCCCTTGTAGAAAGCACCACACCCCCTTGTAGATTGCTCCACACACAGCCCTCCTGTAGATTGCGCCACACACAGCCCTTCAGTAGATTGCGCCACACACAGCCCCCTTGTAGGGAGAGCCACACACATCACCTTGTGGATAATGCCACACACATCCCCTTGTAGATAACGCCACATACCCCCCTTGTAGATAGCGCCACAAACATCCCCTTGTAGAAAGCGCCACACACCCCTTGTACATAGTGCCACAAAGGGCCGGCCAGAACGGTGTGCCATTGCACTGGGTGCATCACTCTAGCAGGTGGAAGGGGGTGCTGCACTGGCTACCTTTCCCCTGCTTGTTTCAGAAGCGCCCGCGCCCGGTGACTCAGCATCCGCCTTTCCGCCCATAGCAGCCATAGCGGCGACACCGGGAATGAGGACGCCCATGCTGCCAGTCGGGATCGGCCCCCCATGGCCGGCGGCACCACTAGCAGCTGCTACAGCTGTAGCAACGCCACATTCAATAGTGTCTGCGTGATCAGTACACAGGTACTATTAAATACTATAGCAAAGCAGGAAGGTATCTCCCAGCTCTGCTATCTGCTAGCGCCACTGTGTGGCTGGGGATTCCGCTCCTGGATGAAGCGCTTGATGTAACTGTCCATATATGGACAGTGACATCAGGGGCAACTCCTGAAGCGTAATCCCCGTCCACAGCGTTGCCGATGCAGTGACCGGGGATTCCACTTCAGTAGAGGCCCTTGACGTCACTGTCCATAAATAGACAGAGTCATCAAGCGCTCCGTCCAGGAGCGGAATCTCCAGCCACAGGGGGATTCCGCTCTTTCAGGGAGCTACAGTAGCGCTATGTACAGGAAGGGGGGGGGGGTTCTATCATCTACAATGGGGCTGTGTGGCACTATCTACAGGGGAATCTGTGAGTGGTGGGCTGATGGTCATTTAAGTGAGAGTGGCAGGCTGATGGTCTTCAAGTGGTTTTCACCTCTGACCTCCAATTAAAGTTAATAGGAGGCAGAAAATACCTGTGGCGTTCGTTTGGAGCTTTCTTTGCCTACGTCTTTTCCGTTAGCTTCAACGGCTTAAAAAAAAAGTCAAACAACGCTGTCAATTTAAAATCTGCGTTAAAATTCCTGAAGGAATTTTGGGGGGAGTATGGCACTGTCTACATTGGGAGGTGGGGGGCTGTATGGCACTGTCTACAAGGGGGAGGTGAGGGGCTGTATGGCACAATCTACAGGGGGCACTATCTACAAGGGGGGCTGTGTGTGTGCCAGCGAGGGGAGGGGGGCATTATAAAATTCCTGAAGGAATTTTGAGGAAGATATTTTCTGCCTTACAAAAAACGCTGTGTGAACATATTCTCAGTGTAGTGCTTGTTTTTAGCTGTTTTCTGTCTTTCTCGAAACAATTTTTGGTAGGGGTGCCCTGAGGAAATTTTATTTCTCCAGTGGTGCCTCGAGTCCGAAAAGGTTGGGAAACTCTGCACTAGGCTACAGGATCACGCCGGCCTACGCAAGGATCCCGTCGCGGAGCAGCTCAGTTCCTCTTGGGAACGGGGCCTAGAGGAGTACAATTTTTTTGTGTTTGGGGAACTGTCTACAAGGAGCAGGTGGGGGGTTGGGGGGAGTATGGCACTGTCTACATCGGGAGGTGGGGGGCTGTATGGCACTGTCTACAAGGGGGAGGTGAGGGGCTGTATGGCACTGTCTACATGGGGGAGGTGGGGGGCTATATGGCATGATCTACAAGGGGGAGTTGCGGCTCTCTATAGCACTGTCTACATGGGGGAGGTGGGGGGTTGTATGTCACGATCTACAAGGGGGAGGTGGGGGAATGAACAGCACTGTCTACAAGGGGGAGGTGGTGGGCTGTATGACACTGTCAACAAGGAGGGGTGGCGGATTATGGCACAGTCTACAGGGAGGCTGTATGGCACAATCTACAGGGGGCACTATCTACAAGGGGGGCTGTGTGTGTGCCAGCGAGGGGAGGGGGGCATTATACTGTGTGAAGGCCACTAAGCAGACATTATTCTGTGTAAGGGCACTACAGGGGGAAATCTACTGTGTATGGCACTTAGGGGGCAAAACACTGTGTGGGCACAATTAGAGGACAAAATACTGTGTCCTTAAAGGGGTAATAATATATTATATTATTAAATATTATTATTATTTTTGGGGCGTGGCCAGCAAGCAGCATGGATAGTCGTATCTGAGCTGAGCTCCCGGGGACCGTAACTTCTCCTGCTGATTATCCTGTCATCCTGGCTGGTAAATCTTTTTACTGGGACCAGACAAACTCTGGGCATACCTCTCCCCCTCGCAGGCTACCCAGGGACATTCTTCGGTGACTTCGTCGGCCCTGCGGACGGAAACAGTGCACGACGGCCTGGTGTTCTGCTGCAGCCTGCACTCGACGCACTTCCACTTGATATTAACCCAGCCTAGGAGACATCAAAGGACTTGCATCCACTTGCATCGGAGGTACACGGTTTATGCCCGACATCTCTTGCTTCTCCCAGGTGTCTTTTGGTCCTCTCTGTCAGACTCCGTGGTCCTGGTTGCATGGGCTTCTGTTCCTCGTGGCGGCTGGTGGTTAATGGCGGCCTGTCTGTGTCTGCAAGGCACGCATGGTGAAACATTCTTTATCTGTCTCCCCTGACAGCCGGTGAAGGTACAGACCTCAGGCTCAGTTGGGGACGACAGTTTTTATTTCTCTCAGGGGAGACCCTGAGATTCCATTGTTACCAGTATCTGGGTGGTGAGTTGCGGCCTAACGGAGCCATTTTGCATATATGCCTGTTATACATCTATGTCACTGATTTGGCTCACCTGCTCACTATACATTCTGGGACTGCCTGCCTACCCGGTCCTTTGTCTATAGAGCTTACTTACCATATATAACTTCATACCAGTGTGCCATACTCTGTTAAAAGGAGACTGTATCTGCTGCCTTACTTTTCCTGCTACACTATTGGTGGGGTGAGACCTACCTATTTCAGCTATACTGTGCACCATGCGTAAATCTAAACCTCAGTCTGCAGTGGATAAGCTAAAAGATTTTGCTCGTACTGATCAGGACGAAGATAATTCCTCTCCACGTAAAACGAGATCTACTCACCTCAAAAATAAAGAGGACGATGCCCGACCGAGTGGCGGCATGGATTCCGACACGGAGACTAAACCTACGTTACGTCAGGTTTCATTGCAACTTCTATCGGCCATTGATGCTTGCAAAACTTCTTTAACAGGCCAGATTGATGAGATAAACCTTGATGTCAGTTTGCTCCGTCACAACATGCAGAACCTGAAAGGCTGTATGGGAGAGATGGAGGGGCGACTTTCTCAAGTAGAGGACAGGATTGGTCCTCTTGCTACTACCCTGGCTGCTACTACACGGAAGGCGGATGCTTGTCAATCCAAAACTGATGACATTGAAAATAGACTGCGTCGTAATAATTTACGTATAATTGGCTTACCGGAAAAATCTGAGGGCAAAACTCCTGAACCGTTTATTGAACAATGGCTCAAGAGTAACTTAGAGGCGCCAGCCTTTTCCACTTGCTTTGTGGTTGAGAGGGCACATCGTGTTCCGGCTAAGCCGCCGCCTCAAGGTGCAGCCCCTCGGCTATTCCTGGTTGGGATTCTAAATTACAGAGATCGAGACACGTCTTTGCGTCAGTCCAGGTTGAAAGCTCCATTAAAATTCAACAATTCCACTATTTCCATATTTCCTGACTTTTCTGCAGACCTCCAGAAGCAGCGTGCCATCTCTATGGAGCTCAAAAGAAAGTTTAAGGAGTGAAACATTCCATACTCAATGGCATACCCTGCTCGTCTCCGAATTGCCTATGATGACAAAGTGGTCTTCTTGCATAGCCCGGCGAGAGAGTGGCTCCAGATGCATCCTCCGGTGGCTTGAGTGACTCTTCAGCATTCACCTGTGGGCCCTTCGAGAATGCTCCGTTGATCAGCCTGACATTCTTCACATGATGAACGTTACTGGGTGATATGTTGTATATTTTATGATGTTATACCGTACCTTATGTCGCTATATCTACCATTGGCTATTCAGGTCAGTTGATCCAGAGGGGGATCTCTCTCCTTTCTATATATTGTTCTCATCTGATTCACTGGTAAAAAACAAACAAAAAGACCCAGAACATTTTTCTTATATGTTTACTGATGCCAGGATGGATGCCTGACCAAGACGTAGTCGAGTATTCCCCATTCTAATTTTTCTACCCCAAATGTCTGCCCTACCTATGGTTCTTGGTGGGGACATTTCTGGGTTCTTTTCCTCGGTTACTTTGTTATGTTTGATTGTTGTTCATGTGTATGTCTATGCCACCGACTCTGATAACTCTGTCCATACCTTTTTCTGCTCATCCATTGTATGCTGCTGTACTGCCCAGGACTGGCAATTGATCCTTGATGACGGGCCTCGGTGTTCCCTCATATTAGGCGATCCCGTCCCCACCTAATCTGTTTACAGGAGACTCACCTCATTAGTGAAAGATCTAGTTATCTTAAGAAACCTTGGATACAATGGGCGTGCCACTCCTTTCACACTTTTTATTCTAGAGGGGTTTCCCTGCTGATACATCGCACTGTACGATGGAATCCAATACAGACGCGAAGAGACCCAGCTGGAGGTTTCGTTTATGCTGAAATAGACACGAAGCCATATGTTATTCTGTGTATATATAATCCACCACAGGCTAACACCTCCGTCCTTCAGGCAGCTATTGCTTTTGTACATCAAATTAGGTAATGTCTCCGGCTATAGACCGTTTCTCACAAGATCCCGCCCATAATTTAACACCCACTACTCCTTTGTGTCAGCTGATAGAAGGTTTGGCCTGGATTGATCTATGAAGACATTGTCACCCACAGGTTCTGGAATACACTTGTCATTCTCCTGGGAGACAGACTCTCTCCAGGATTGATCTATGAAGACATTGTCACCCACAGGTTCTGGAATACACTTGTCATTCTCCTGGGAGACAGGCTCTCTCCAGGATTGATCTATGAAGACATTGTCACCCACGGGTTCTGGAATACACTTGTCATTCTCCTGGGAGACAGGCTCTCTCCAGGATTGATCTATGAAGACATTGTCACCCACAGGTTCTGGAATACACTTGTCATTCTCCTGGGAGACAGGCTCTCTCCAGGATTGATCTATGAAGACATTGTCACCCACAGGTTCTGGAATACACTTGTCATTCTCCTGGGAGACAGACTCTCTCCAGGATTGATCTATGAAGACATTGTCACCCACAGGTTCTGGAATACACTTGTCATTCTCCCGGGAGACAGGCTCTCTCCAGGATTGATCTATGAAGACATTGTCACCCACAGGTTCTGGAATACACTTGTCATTCTCCCGGGAGACAGGCTCTCTCCAGGATTGATCTATGAAGACATTGTCACCCACAGGTTCTGGAATACACTTGTCATTCTCCTGGGAGACAGACTCTCTCCAGGATTGATCTATGAAGACATTGTCACCCACAGGTTCTGGAATACACTTGTCATTCTCCTGGGAGACAGGCTCTCTCCAGGATTGATCTATGAAGACATTGTCACCCACAGGTTCTGGAATACACTTGTCATTCTCCTGGGAGACAGGCTCTCTCCAGGATTGATCTATGAAGACATGGTCACCCACAGGTTCTGGAATACACTTGTCATTCTCCTGGGAGACAGGCTCTCTCCAGGATTGGTCTATGAAGACATTGTCACCCACAGGTTCTGGAATACACTTGTCATTCTCCTGGGAGACAGGCTCTCTCCAGGATTGGTCTATGAAGACATTGTCACCCACAGGTTCTGGAATACACTTGTCATTCTCCTGGGAGACAGGCTCTCTCCAGGATTGATCTATGAAGACATTGTCACCCACAGGTTCTGGAATACACTTGTCATTCTCCTGGGAGACAGGCTCTCTCCAGGATTGATCTATGAAGACATTGTCACCCACAGGTTCTGGAATACACTTGTCATTCTCCTGGGAGACAGGCTCTCTCCAGGATTGATCTATGAAGACATTGTCACCCACAGGTTCTGGAATACACTTGTCATTCTCCTGGGAGACAGGCTCTCTCCAGGATTATCTATGAAGAAATTGTCACCCACAGGTTCTGGAATACACTTGTCATTCTCCTGGGAGACAGGCTCTCTCCAGGATTGATCTATGAAGACATTGTCACCCACAGGTTCTGGAATACACTTGTCATTCTCCTGGGAGATAGGCTCTCTCCAGGATTGATCTATGAAGACATTGTCACCCACAGGTTCTGGAATACACTTGTCATTCTCCTGGGAGACAGACTCTCTCCAGGATTAATCTATGAAGACATTGTCACCCACAGGTTCTGGAATACACTTGTCATTCTCCTGGGAGACAGGCTCTCTCCAGGATTGATCTATGAAGACATTGTCACCCACAGGTTCTGGAATACACTTGTCATTCTCCCGGGAGACAGGCCCTCTCCAGGATTGATCTATGAAGACATTGTCACCCACAGGTTCTGGAATACACTTGTCATTCTCCTGGGAGACAGGCTCTCTCCAGGATTGATCTATGAAGACATTGTCACCCACAGGTTCTGGAATACACTTGTCATTCTCCTGGGAGACAGGCTCTCTCCAGGATTGATCTATGAAGACATTGTCACCCACAGGTTCTGGAATACACTTGTCATTCTCCTGGGAGACAGGCTCTCTCCAGGATTGATCTATGAAGACATTGTCACCCACAGGTTCTGGAATACACTTGTCATTCTCCTGGGAGACAGGCTCTCTCCAGGATTGATCTATGAAGACATTGTCACCCACAGGTTCTGGAATACACTTGTCATTCTCCCGGGAGACAGGCTCTCTCCAGGATTGATCTATGAAGACATTGTCACCCACAGGTTCTGGAATACACTTGTCATTCTCCTGGGAGACAGGCTCTCTCCAGGATTGATCTATGAAGACATTGTCACCCACAGGTTCTGGAATACACTTGTCATTCTCCTGGGAGACAGGCTCTCTCCAGGATTGATCTATGAAGACATTGTCACCCACAGGTTCTGGAATACACTTGTCATTCTCCTGGGAGACAGGTTCCCTCCAGGATTGATCTATGAAGACATTGTCACCCACAGGTTCTGGAATACACTTGTCATTCTCCTGGGAGACAGGCTCTCTCCAGGATTGATTATGTTTTTGGTTCTCCTGCTTTATGTGTCCTCCATATCACTCTCTCCCAGGGGGATTTCGGACCACAGTGCGATACTGGTCAGGTTGGTTACATTTCACTCGTTTATATAAACATGTGCTTCACCTTAAGACTAAGCGCAAATTGTTTTATTACACGTCAATATTATTTTGAGATGGAGAATCAATCCAGTCAGTTATTGGCCCACTTAATTAGACACAATAACTCCTCCAATTCAGGATAATGAGGGTGGTCTATTAACAGAGGGGGATGCCATTGCTACCAGATTTAGAAAGGACTATACCATTTTATATAGTTCCACCTCTAATCATACCATCGCAGACGTTGTAGTTTATCTGAGGGATCTGACTTTTCCTACTCTCTCTTCATCGCAGGTTACATTGCTTGACTCCCCTATGATGATGGCGGAACTTCAAGAGGCTATTCAGGAAATGTCTCTCCATAAATCCCCAGGTCCTGATGGGCTCCCTATTGAAGGTTATAGGAGGTATCGGGAACATATGGGCCCCATGTTGTTAGATACTCTTAACCAGGCTTTACTCAGCCACTCACTTCCCTCTACATTTGATGATGCTTCTATCATTGTGCTACTGAAGCCGGATAAAGACCCTGTTGATTGTGGTTCTTATAGACCAATTTCCCTAGTTAACGTAGACTATAAAATCCTACCTAAGATCCTGGCAAAGCGACTGAATCAAGTTGTTCTAACAATTATTCACCCTGACCAAACTGAATTCATGCGCGGTAAATCTACATCTATAAACATTACACGTGTACAGACACTTATGCAGATGGCTAGAATGCGTCATTTGCCTTGGGCTGTCGCTTCATTAGATACTATGAAGGCGTTCGACTCTGTTGAGTGCTCCTTCCTTCTGGCCGGCCTTCACAGCTTTGCTCCTACATTTATCTCATGGATCCAACTTCTCTATAAATCCCCTATGGCTATTGTGGTGGTCAATGGCATCCCCTCTGATTCTTCTCCTCTGGCACGGGGTACGCGGCAGGGATGTCCCCTCTCACCGCTTTTATTTGCTATTGCCATTGAAGCTATAGCTATTAGATTGAGATCCACCCCTATGGTAACTGGTGTGCAGTGGGAGGGAGGGTCTGCTGTGGTGGGCCTGTACGCTGACGAGAAGGTCCTTTTCCTGCGCAGCCCTCATGAGTCTTTTGGTCACGCTGTCCGCTTGCTAGATGCCTTTTTGCCATTTTCTGAGGGTTAATTGGCAGAAGTGCCCCATTTCCTACATGATGTGATCGGCGCTGTAATGTCGGTGACAGTAATGCTTTATATTTAGAAAAACGTTCTATATTTACCACGTTAGGAGCGATTTTACATTTATGCTAATGAGTTTCTTAATGCCCAAGTGGGCGTGTTTTTACTTTAGAGCAAGTGGGCGTTGTACAGAGGAGTGTATGACGCTGACCAATCACTGACCAATCAGCATCATGCACTCCTCTCCATTCATTTAGTCAGTGCATAGTGACACTGCGTTGTTCACGATCTGCTGTCTTATACTGACACATTAACGTCACTGAAGTGTTTAGACAGTGAATAGACATTCCTTCCAGCCAGGACGCGATGTCTATTCACAATCCCGACACTTCGGTAACGTTTACAGCAGAGCAAAGCGTAATCTCCCTGTAACCGGTCATTTACAGCGAGATCTCGCGAGATTACACTTTGCTCTGCTGTAAGTACCACAGAAACGTTACCGAAGTGTCGGGATTGTGAATAGACATGGCGTCCTGGCTGGAAGGAATGTCTATTCACTGTCTAAACACTTCAGTAACGTTAATGTGTAAGTGACTGAGCCCAGGCTAAGTGTAGAATCCCCAGTCAGAGGGTTGCCGACGCTCTGGCCGGGTATTCCGCTCCCGGAGGAGTGAATGGCAGAGCAGGGAGCGGAGAGTTTCCTGCTCCGCCACAGTATTCAGTAGTACCTGCGTCCTGAGGATGCAAATACAATTGAAAATGGCCGGGACAGTTATTTGCCGGGACTGTCTCTGTAAATTTGGGACAGTCCCGGCAAATTCAGGACTGTTGGCAACTATGAGAATATGGCGACACTAAATAACATTGTTTTCTAACAAAAAGTTATTTCTATGTAAATATCGCACATCATGAAAAAAACGTCCCGCAGAATGTAATCCTCGCACCGCGGGACCGGCAGAAAAAGAAACAAGAAATAGATCTGAGGGCACAACTAAACCCGTCCTGGTGATTAAGGGGTTAACCTGCGGTGCGGATTATAGACACGCAGGATATCGCATTTATACCGCGGATTCGCGGCGCATTTGTTGCAGAATTTCCCCATTAAGTGAAATGGAAAGTCAAGTTCCGCAACAACCGCCATTGTTCCCAGAATCCTCTGCGGCTCCACCGCGTGTTCACAGCAACGCTGCAGGTTACACATATATAAAAAAGAAGGCGTCATGTGACCCCTGCAGCCAATCACAGGCCGGAGAGGTCACATGTCATTATAGGGGTCACCTGGACACGGCCGGAAGAGCAGGGACGTGTTGCTATGGTAACGCTGGGAGAGGTGAGGATCGGCCTTGTTGTATTTCTGGAGTAGATATTCGGGGGGATTATACGGCCACCATTTGGGGTGAATATTCGGGTGATTTCCTTGCGTGTTGTGGGTCGTATTCGCTACGTGTGAACATTCCCTTAAACCGCACGGTGAACGACATTAACAAGAAATGTATAAAAGTCAGTGAATAAGTTGTATGTCCCGAATATTATGTCATTACAAAACACGACTCGTCCCACAAAACATCCGACCACTACAAAGACCAGAAATAACCACTTACCCCAAAGAGGCCGGCACTGGAGGGGTTAAATCCGGGCTAGGAGTCCAGTGGGCGGGGTCACTCAATGATTGACAACAGAGAGAACACCCGACCAGCGCTGCTCTTTACCTCATCACGTAACAGCGGAAGGACCTGTGATGACGTCACCACCAAGTGACAGGAAAAGGCGGAGCTTATTAGTGGAGAGAGGCGGAGGTGGAAGGACCTTGGATATCAAGGTCACGTGACCGCGGCATCAGGGGCGGGGAGCTTAGACGTTTGAGCGATGTATGAAGGACCTGTGTGATGATCAAGTGACATGAGGGGTCCTGAGCATCATATATCGGTCATAACAGTGCAAAATATAATGTGTTATGGTAAAAGGACCTGTGATGACATCACCACCACGTGACTGGGACGGGTGGAGCTTATCATTTGAGAAAAGAGGTGGAGACCTATGAAGCTGATCACGTGACATGTGGGGGCGGAGCTCTGTGAGTGGTCCGGTCTCCTGTGCTATGTTGAGAAGCGTTCATGATTACGTCACATGAGGGGTGGGGCTATGCCTCCTCTCCAGTTATAAGCTCCGCCTCTCTTCTCCCGGTCACATGGTGGTGACGTCATTACTGGTCCTTCAGCTGTTGCCGTGTATGATGTAGAGAGCAGCGCTGGTCGGGTGTACGTGACTTCCGGTCACCGCTGTTGTTTAGTGTTCTCTCTGTTATCAGTCAGGAGATTTCCCATGATGCAGTAGTAAGGTTACATGAGGTCATTTCTGTCCGGTTTTGGTGCGTTTTTGTCTGGCACAGTGTTGGTGATTATTATTATTTATTTTAAGTGGTGTAAATATAAAATACAGGAGGGATTAACCCCTTGGTGACATCAGATCTATAGTATTATGCTGTACGTGCGCCGTCACACTAGAAGGAGCGGAGCCTGCACCGTACACGGCTACTGACAGCCGCCTGCAACCGCCAAGATCAGAGACAGCGCAATCCCGGCCGCTTAACCCCTCGTGATTAATAGTGATGGCGGCGTCTGATCAGTTAGAGATCGCGGCTTCCTCTGTCCTCCGAAGAAACTGCGCGATGCCGACCGGTTATATAAACCCCCCTCACACCGCGCAATCACCGGAAATATAAACCCCTCACACCGCGCAATCACCGGAAATATAAACCCCCCCACACCGCGCAATCACCGGAAATATAAACCCCCCACACCGCGCAATCACCGGAAATATAAAACCTCTCACACCACGCAATCACCGGAAATATAAACCCCTCACACCGCGCAATCACCGGAAATATAAACCCCCCTCACACCGCGCAATCACCGGAAATATAAACCCCCTCACACCGCGCAATCACCGGAAATATAAACCCCCCACACCGCACAATCACCGGAAATATAAAACCCCCCCACACCGCGCAATCACCGGAAATATAAACGCCTCACACCGCGCAATCACCGGAAATATAAACCCCCCACACCGCGCAATCACAGGAAATATAAACCCCCCTCACACCGCGCAATCACCGGAAATATAAACCCCCTCACACCGCGCAATCACCGGAAATATAAAACCCCTCACACCGCGCAATCACCGGAAATATAAACCCCTCACACCGCGCAATCACCGGAAATATAAAACCCTCACACCGCGCAATCACCGGAAATATAAACCCCTCACACCGCGCAATCACCGGAAATATAAACCCCTCACACCGCGCAATCACCGGAAATATAAACCCCTCACACCGCGCAATCACCGGAAATATAAACCCCTCACACCGCGCAATCACCGGATATATAAACCGCTCACACCGCGCAATCACCGGAAATATAAACCCCCCACACCGCGCAATCACCGGAAATATAAACCCCTCACACCGCGCAATCACCGGAAATATAAACCCCCCACACCGCGCAATCACCGGAAATATAAACCCCTCACACCGCGCAATCACCGGAAATATAAACCCCTCACACCGCGCAATCACCGGAAATATAAACCCCTCACACCGCGCAATCACCGGAAATATAAACCCCCCACACCGCGCAATCACCGGAAATATAAACCCCTCACACCGCGCAATCACCGGAAATATAAACCCCCTCACACCGCGCAATCACCGGAAATATAAACCCCCCACACCGCGCAATCACCGGAAATATAAACCCCTCACACCGCGCAATCACCGGAAATATAAACCCCTCACACCGCGCAATCACCGGATATATAAACCGCTCACACCGCGCAATCACCGGAAATATAAACCCCCCACACCGCGCAATCACCGGAAATATAAACCCCTCACACCGCGCAATCACCGGAAATATAAACCCCTCACACCGCGCAATCACCGGAAATATAAAACCCCTCACACCGCTTAATCAGCGGAAATATAAAACCCCCCCCCACACCGCGCAATCACCGGAAATATAAAACCCCTCACACCGCACAATCACCGGAAATATAAACCCCTCACACCGCGCAATCACCGGAAATATAAACCTCTCACACCGCGCAATCACCGGAAATATAAACCCCCCCACACCGCGCAATCACCGGAAATATAAAACCCCTCACACCGCGCAATCACCGGAAATATAAAACCCCTCACACCGCGCAATCACCGGAAATATAAACCCCTCACACCGCGCAATCACCGGAAATATAAACCCCTCACACCGCGCAATCACCGGAAATATAAAACCCCTCACACCGCGCAATCACCGGAAATATAAACCCCTCACACCGCGCAATCACCGGAAATATAAACCCCTCACACCGCGCAATCACCGGAAATATAAAACCCCCCACACCGCGCAATCACCGGAAATATAAACCCCTCACACCGCGCAATCACAGGAAATATAAACCCCCCACACCGCGCAATCACCGGAAATATAAACCCCTCACACCACGCAATCACCGGAAATATAAACCCCTCACACCGCGCAATCACCGGAAATATAAACCCCCCCCACACCGCGCAATCACCGGAAATATAAAACCCTCACACCGCGCAATCACCGGAAATATAAAACCCCCCCCACACCGCGCAATCACCGGAAATATAAAACCCTCACACCTCGCAATCACCGGAAATATAAACCCCTCACACCGCGCAATCACCGGAAATATAAAACCCCTCACACCGCGCAATCACCGGAAATATAAAACCCCTCACACCGCGCAATCACCGGAAATATAAAACACCTCACACCGCGCAATCACCGGAAATATAAACCCCTCACACCGCGCAATCATCAGAAATATAAACCCCCTCACACCGCGCAATCACCGGAAATATAAAACCCCTCACACCGCGCAATCACCGGAAATATAAACCCCTCACACCGCGCAATCACCGGAAATATAAAACCCCTCACACCGTGCAATCACCGGAAATATAAAACCCCTCACACCGCGCAATCACCGGAAATATAAACCCCTCACACCGCGCAATCACCGGAAATATAAACCCCTCACACCGCACAATCACCGGAAATATAAAACCCCTCACACCGCGCAATCACCGGAAATATAAACCCCCCACACCGCGCAATCACCGGAAATATAAACCCCCCACACCGCGCAATCATCAGAAATATAAACCCCCTCACACCGCGCAATCACCGGAAATATAAACCCCCCACACCGCGCAATCACCGGAAATATAAAACCCCTCACACCGCGCAATCACCGGAAATATAAACCCCTCACACCGCGCAATCACCGGGAATATAACCCCCTCACACCGCGCAATCACCGGAAATATAAAACCCCTCACACCCCGCAATCACCGGAAATATAAACCCCTCACACAGCGCAATCACCGGAAATATAAACCCCTCACACCGCGCAATCACCGGAAATATAAACCCCTCACACCGCGCAATCACCTGAAATATAAACCCCTCACACCGCGCAATCACCGGAAATATAAACCCCCCTCACACCGCGCAATCACCGGAAATATAAACCCCCTCACACCGCGCAATCACCGGAAATATAAACCCCCTCACACCGCGCAATCACCGGAAATATAAACCCCTCACACCGCGCAAACACCGGAAATATAAAACCCCCTCACACCGCGCAATCACCGGAAATATAAACCCCCTCACACCGCACAATCACTGGAAATATAAACCCCTCACACCACGCAATCACCAGAAATATAAACCCCTCACACCGCGCAATCACCGGAAATATAAACCCCTCACACCGCGCAATCACCGGAAATATAAAACCCCTCACACCGCGCAATCACCGAAAATATAAAACCTGTCACATCACGCAATCACCGGAAATATAAACCCCTCACACCGCGCAATCACCGGAAATATAAAGCCCCTCACACCGCGCAATCACTGGAAATATAAACCCCCTCACACCGCGCAATCACCGGAAATATAAACCCCCCCCACACCGCGCAATCACCGGAAATATAAACCCCCTCACACCGCGCAATCACCGGAAATATAAACCCCTCACACCGCGCAATCACCGGAAATATAAACCCCTCACACCGCGCAATCACCGGAAATATAAAACTCCTCTCACCGCGCAATCACCGGAAATATAAACCCCTCACACCGCGCAATCACCGGAAATATAAAACCCCTCACACCGCGCAATCACCGGAAATATAAAACCCCTCACACCGCGCAATCACCGGAAATATAAAACCCCTCACACCGCACAATCACCGGAAATATAAACCCCTCACACCGCGCAATCACCGGAAATATAAAACCCCTCACACCGCGCAATCACCGGAAATATAAACCCCTCACACCGCGCAATCACCGGAAATATAAACCCCGAACACCGCGCAATCACCGGAAATATAAAACCCCTCACACCGCGCAATCACCGGAAATATAAATCCCCTCACACCGCGCAATCACCGGAAATATAAAACCCCTCACACCGCGCAATCACCGGAAATATAAACCCCCTCACACCGCGCAATCACCGGAAATATAAACCCCTCACACCGCGCAATCACCGGAAATATAAAACCCCCCCCACACCGCGCAATCACCGGAAATATAAACCCCTCACACCCCGCAATCACCGGAAATATAAAACCCCTCACACCGCGCAATCACCGGAACTATAAACCCCCCCCCCACACCGCGCAATCACCGGAAATATAAAACCCCTCACACCGCGCAATCACCGGAAATATAAACCCCCCACACCGCGCAATCACCGGAAATATAAAACCCCTCACACCGCGCAATCACCGCAAATATAAAACCCCCCACACCCCGCAATCACCGGAAATATAAACCCCTCACACCGCGCAATCACCGGAAATATAAACCCCCTCACACCGCGCAATCACCGGAAATATAAACCCCTCACACCGCGCAATCACCTGAAATATAAAACCCCTTACACCGCTCAATCACCGGAAATATAAAACCCTCACACCGCGCAATCACCGGAAATATAAACCCCTCACACCGCGCAATCACCGGAAATATAAACCCCTCACACCGCGCAATCACCGGAAATATAAAACCCCCACACCGCGCAATCACCGGAAATATAAAACCCCTCACACCGTGCAATCACCGAAAATATAAACCCCTCACACCGCGCAATCACCGAAAATATAAACCCCTCACACCGTGCAATCACCGGAAATATAAAACCCCTCACACCGCACAATCACCGGAAATATAAACCCCTCACACCGCACAATCCCCGGAAATATAAAACCCCCACACCGCGCAATCACCGGAAATATAAACCCCCCACACCGCGCAATCACTGGAAATATAAAACCCCTCACACCGCGCAATCACCGGAAATATAAACCCCTCACACCGCGCAATCACCGGAAATATAAAACCCCCTCACACCGCGCAATCACCGGAAATATAAAACCCCTCACACCGCGCAATCACCGGAAATATAAACCCCTCACACCGCACAATCACCGGAAATATAAACCCCTCACACCGCACAATCCCCGGAAATATAAAACCCCCACACTGCGCAATCACCGGAAATATAAACCCCCCACACCGCGCAATCACCGGAAATATAAACCCCTCACACCGCGCAATCACCGGAAATATAAACCCCTCACACCGCGCAATCACTGGAAATATAAACCCCCTCACACCGCGCAATCACCGGAAATATAAACCCCTCACACCGCGCAATCACCGAAAATATAAACCCCTCACACCGCGCAATCACCGGAAATATAAACCCCTTACACCGCGCAATCACCGGAAATATAAAACACCTCACACCGCGCAATCACCGGAAATATAAACCCCTCACACCGCGCAATCACCGGAAATATAAACCCCCCTCACACCGCGCAATTACCGGAAATATAAACCCCCCCACACCGCGCAATCACCGGAAATATAAAACCCCCCCCACACCGCGCAATCACCGGAAATATAAACCCCTCACACCGCGCAATCACCGGAAATATAAACCCCTCACACCGCGCAATCACCGGAAATATAAATCCCTCACACCGCGCAATCACCGGAAATATAAACCCCCCCCACACCGCGCAATCACCGGAAATATAAACCCCTCACACCGCGCAATCACCGGAAATATAAAACCCCTCACACCTCGCAATCACTGGAAATATAAACCCCTCACACCTTGCAATCACCGGAAATATAAAACCCCTCACACCGCGCAATCACCCGAAATATAAACCCCCTCACACCGCGCAATCACCGGAAATATAAACCCCTCACACCGCGCAATCACCGGAAATATAAACCCCCCACACCGCGCGATCACCGGAAATATAAACCCCTCACACCGCGCAATCACCGGAAATATAAAACCCCCCACACCGCGCAATCACCGGAAATATAAACCCCTCACACCGCGCAATCATCAGAAATATAAAACCCCTCGCACCGTGCAATCACCGGAAATATAAACCCCCTCACACCGGAAATATAAAACCCCTCACACCGCGCAATCACCGGAAATATAAAACCCCCCACACCGCGCAATCACCGGAAATATAAAACCCCTCACACCGCGCAATCACCGGAAATATAAACCCCCCCACACCGCGCAATCACCGGAAATATAAACCCCTCACACCGCGCAATCACCGGAAATATAAAACCCCCCACACCGCGCAATCACCGGAAATATAACCCCCCCCCCCCACACCGCGTAATAACCGGAAATATAAACCCCCTCACACCGCGAATCACCGGAAATATAAAACCCCTCACACCGCGCAATCACCGGAAATATAAAACCCCTCACACCGCGCAATCACCGGAAATATAAACCCCTCACATCGCGCAATCACCGGAAATATAAAACCCCTCACACCGCGCAATCACCGGAAATATAAACCCCTCACACCGCGCAATCACCGGAAATATAAAACCCCTCACACCGCGCAATCACCGGAAATATAAACCCCTCACACCGCGCAATCACCGGAAATATAAACCCCCCTCACACCGCGCAATCACCGGAAATATAAACCCCTCACACCGCGCAATCACCGGGAATATAAACCCCTCACACCGCGCAATTACCGGAAATATAAACCCCCTCACACCGCGCAATCACCGGAAATATAAAACCCCCCACACCGCGCAATCACCGGAAATATAAACCCCTCACACCGCGCAATCACCGGAAATATAAACCCCCCTCACACCGCGCAATCACCGGAAATATAAACCCCTCACACCGCGCAATCACCGGGAATATAAACCCCTCACACCGCGCAATTACCGGAAATATAAACCCCCTCACACCGCGCAATCACCGGAAATATAAAACCCCTCCCACCGCGCAATCACCGGAAATATAAAACCCCCTCACACCGCGCAATCACCGGAAATATAAACCCCCCACACCGCGCAATCACCGGAAATATAAACCCCTCACACCGCGCTATCACCGGAAATATAAACCCCCCACACCGCGCAATCACCGGAAATATAAACCCCTCACACCGCGCAATCACCGAAAATATAAAACCTGTCACACCGCGCAATCACCGGAAATATAAACCCCTCACACCGCGCAATCACCGGAAATATAAACCCCTCACACCGCGCAATCACCGGAAATATAAAACCCCTCACACCGCGCAATCACCGGAAATATAAAACCCCCCACACCGCGCAATCACCGGAAATATAAAACCCCCTCCCCACACTGCGCAATCACCGGAAATATACACCCCTCACACCGCGCAATCACCGGAAATATAAAACCCCTCACACCGCGCAATCACCGGAAATATAAAACCCCTCACACTGCGCAATCACCGGAAATATAAAACCCCTCACACCGCGCAATCACCGGAAATATAAATCCCTGACACCGCGCAATCACCGGAAATATAAACCCCCCCCACACCGCGCAATCACCGGAAATATAAACCCCTCACACCGCGCAATCACCGGAAATATAAAACCCCTCACACCTCGCAATCACTGGAAATATAAACCCCTCACACCGCGCAATCACCGGAAATATAAAACCCCTCACACCGTGCAATCACCCGAAATATAAACCCCCTCACACCGCGCAATCACCGGAAATATAAACCCCTCACACCGCGCAATCACCGGAAATATAAACCCCCCACACCGCGCGATCACCGGAAATATAAACCCCTCACACCGCGCAATCACCGGAAATATAAAACCCCCCACACCGCGCAATCACCGGAAATATAAACCCCTCACACCGCGCAATCATCAGAAATATAAAACCCCTCGCACCGTGCAATCACCGGAAATATAAACCCCCTCACACCGGAAATATAAAACCCCTCACACCGCGCAATCACCGGAAATATAAAACCCCTCACACCGCGCAATCACCGGAAATATAAAACCCCCCACACCGCGCAATCACCGGAAATATAAAACCCCTCACACCGCGCAATCACCGGAAATATAAACCCCCCCACACCGCGCAATCACCGTAAATATAAACCCCTCACACCGCGCAATCACCGGAAATATAAAACCCCCCCACACCGCGCAATCACCGGAAATATAACCCCCCCCCCACACCGCGTAATCACCGGAAATATAAACCCCCTCACACCGCGAATCACCGGAAATATAAAACCCCTCACACCGCGCAATCACCGGAAATATAAAACCCCTCACACCGCGCAATCACCGGAAATATAAAACCCCACACACCGCGCAATCACCGGAAATATAAAACCCCACACACCGCGCAATCACCGGAAATATAAACCCCTCACATCGCGCAATCACCGGAAATATAAAACCCCTCACACCGCGCAATCACCGGAAATATAAACCCCTCACACCGCGCAATCACCGGAAATATAAAACCCCTCACACCGCGCAATCACCGGAAATATAAACCCCTCACACCGCGCAATCACCGGAAATATAAACCCCCCTCACACCGCGCAATCACCGGAAATATAAACCCCTCACACCGCGCAATCACCGGGAATATAAACCCCTCACACCGCGCAATTACCGGAAATATAAACCCCCTCACACCGCGCAATCACCGGAAATATAAAACCCCCCACACCGCGCAATCACCGGAAATATAAACCCCTCACACCGCGCAATCACCGGAAATATAAACCCCCCTCACACCGCGCAATCACCGGAAATATAAACCCCTCACACCGCGCAATCACCGGGAATATAAACCCCTCACACCGCGCAATTACCGGAAATATAAACCCCCTCACACCGCGCAATCACCGGAAATATAAAACCCCTCCCACCGCGCAATCACCGGAAATATAAAACCCCCTCACACCGCGCAATCACCGGAAATATAAACCCCCCACACCGCGCAATCACCGGAAATATAAACCCCTCACACCGCGCTATCACCGGAAATATAAACCCCCCACACCGCGCAATCACCGGAAATATAAACCCCTCACACCGCGCAATCACCGAAAATATAAAACCTGTCACACCGCGCAATCACCGGAAATATAAACCCCTCACACCGCGCAATCACCGGAAATATAAACCCCTCACACCGCGCAATCACCGGAAATATAAAACCCCTCACACCGCGCAATCACCGGAAATATAAAACCCCCCACACCGCGCAATCACCGGAAATATAAAACCCCCTCCCCACACTGCGCAATCACCGGAAATATAAACCCCTCACACCGCGCAATCACCGGAAATATACACCCCTCACACCGCGCAATCACCGGAAATATAAAACCCCTCACACCGCGCAATCACCGGAAATATAAAACCCCTCACACTGCGCAATCACCGGAAATATAAAACCCCTCACACCGCGCAATCACCGGAAATATAAACCCCTCACACCGCGCAATCACCGGAAATATAAACCCCTCACACCGCGCAATCACCTGAAATATAAACCGCTCACACCGCGCAATCACCGGAAATATAAACCTCTCACACCGCGCAATCACCGGAAATATAAACCCCTCACACCGCGCAATCACCGGAAATATAAACCCCCCCCTTCACCGCGCAATCACCGGAAATATAAACCCCCCCACACCGCGCAATCACCGGAAATATAAAACCCCTCACACCGCGCAATCACCGGAAATATAAAACCCCTCACACCGCGCAATCACCGGAAATATAAACCCCTCACACCGCGCAATCGCCGGAAATATAAATCCCCTCACACCGCGCAATCACCGGAAATATAAACCCCTCACACCGCGCAATCACCGGAAATATAAAACCCCTCACACCGCGCAATCACCGGAAATATAAAACCCCCCACACCGCGCAATCACCGGAAATATAAAACCCCCTCCCCACACTGCGCAATCACCGGAAATATAAACCCCTCACACCGCGCAATCACCGGAAATATACACCCCTCACACCGCGCAATCACCGGAAATATAAAACCCCTCACACCGCGCAATCACCGGAAATATAAAACCCCTCACACTGCGCAATCACCGGAAATATAAAACCCCTCACACCGCGCAATCACCGGAAATATAAACCCCTCACACCGCGCAATCACCGGAAATATAAACCCCTCACACCGCGCAATCACCTGAAATATAAACCGCTCACACCGCGCAATCACCGGAAATATAAACCTCTCACACCGCGCAATCACCGGAAATATAAACCCCTCACACCGCGCAATCACCGGAAATATAAACCCCCCCCTTCACCGCGCAATCACCGGAAATATAAACCCCCCCACACCGCGCAATCACCGGAAATATAAAACCCCTCACACCGCGCAATCACCGGAAATATAAAACCCCTCACACCGCGCAATCACCGGAAATATAAACCCCTCACACCGCGCAATCGCCGGAAATATAAATCCCCTCACACCGCGCAATCACCGGAAATATAAACCCCTCACACCGCGCAATCACCGGAAATATAAACCCCTCACACCGCGCAATCACCGGAAATATAAACCCCTTACACCGCGCAATCACCGGAAATATAAAACACCTCACACCGCGCAATCACCGGAAATATAAACCCCTCACACCGCGCAATCACCGGAAATATAAACCCCCCTCACACCGCGCAATTACCGGAAATATAAACCCCCCCACACCGCGCAATCACCGGAAATATAAAACCCCCCCCACACCGCGCAATCACCGGAAATATAAACCCCTCACACCGCGCAATCACCGGAAATATAAACCCCTCACACCGCGCAATCACCGGAAATATAAACCCCCCCCCACACCGCGCAATCACCGGAAATATAAACCCCTCACACCGCGTAATCACCGGAAATATAAACCCCTCACACCGCGCAATCACCGGAAATATAAACCCCCCACACCGCGCAATCACCGGAAATATAAACCCCTCACACCGCGCAATCACCGGAAATATAAAACCCCCCACACCGCGCAATCACCGGAAATATAAACCCCTCACACCGCGCAATCATCAGAAATATAAAACCCCTCACACCGTGCAATCACCGGAAATATAAACCCCCTCACACCGGAAATATAAAACCCCTCACACCGCGCAATCACCGGAAATATAAAACCCCTCACACCGCGCAATCACCGGAAATATAAAACCCCCCACACCGCGCAATCATCGGAAATATAAAACCCCTCACACCGCGCAATCACCGGAAATATAAACCCCCCCACACCGCGCAATCACCGGAAATATAAACCCCTCACACCGCGCAATCACCGGAAATATAAAACCCCCCACACCGCGCAATCACCGGAAATATAACCCCCCCCCCACACCGCGTAATCACCGGAAATATAAACCCCCTCACACCGCGAATCACCGGAAATATAAAACCCCTCACACCGCGCAATCACCGGAAATATAAAACCCCTCACACCGCGCAATCACCGGAAATATAAACCCCTCACACCGCGCAATCACCGGAAATATAAAACCCCTCACACCGCGCAATCACTGGAAATATAAACCCCTCACACCGCGCAATCACCGGAAATATAAAACCCCTCACACCGCGCAATCACCGGAAATATAAAACCACTCACACCGCGCAATCACCGGAAATATAAAACCCCTCACACCGCGCAATCAACGGAAATATAAACCCCTCACACCGCGCAATCACCGGAAATATAAAACCCCCACACCACGCAATCACCGGAAATATAAAACCCCTCACACCGTGCAATCACCGAAAATATAAACCCCTCACACCGCGCAATCACCGGAAATATAAACCCCCCCACACCGTGCAATCACCGGAAATATAAAACCCCTCACACCGCACAATCACCGGAAATATAAACCCCTCACACCGCACAATCCCCGGAAATATAAAACCCCCACACCGCGCAATCACCGGAAATATAAACCCCCCACACCGCGCAATCACTGGAAATATAAAACCCCTCACACCGCGCAATCACCGGAAATATAAACCCCTCACACCGCGCAATCACCGGAAATATAAAACCCCCTCACACCGCGCAATCACCGGAAATATAAAACCCCTCACACCGCGCAATCACCGGAAATATAAACCCCTCACACCGCGCAATCACCGGAAATATAAAACTCCCTCACACCGCGCAATCACCGGAATTAAAAACCACTCACACCGCGCAATCACCGGAAATATAAACCCCTCACACCGCGCAATCATCGGAAATATAAAACCCCTCACACAGCGCAATCACCGGAAATATGACCCCTCACACCGCGCAATCACCGGAAATATGACACCCCTCACACCGCGCAATCACCGGAAATATAAAACCCCCCACACCGCGCAATCACCGGAAATATAAAACCCCCCACACCGCGCAATCACCGGAAATATATAACCCCCCCACACAGCGCAATCACCGGAAATATAAAACCCCTCACACCGCGCAATCACCGGAAATATAAACCCCTCACACCGCGCAATCACCGGAAATATAAAACCCCTCACACCGTGCAATTACCGGAAATATAAAACCCCCCCACACCGTGCAATCACCGGAAATATAAACCCCTCACACCGCGCAATCACCGGAAATATAAAACCCCCCACACCGCGCAATCACCGGAAATATAAAACCCTCCACACCGTGCAATCACCGGAAATATAAACCCCCCCACACCGCGCAATCACCGGAAATATAAAACTCCTCACACCGCGCAATCACCGTAAATATAAACCACCCACACCGCGCAATCACCGGAAATATAAAACACCTCACACCGCGCAATCACCGGAAATATAAACCCCTCACACCGCGCAATCACCGGAAATATAAACCCCTCACACCGCTCAATCACCGGAAATATAAAACCCCTCACACCGCGCAATCACCGGAAATATAAACCTCCCCCACACCGCGTAATCACCGGAAATATAAAACTCCCTCACACCGCGCAATCACCGGAATTATAAACCACTCACACCGCGCAATCACCGGAAATATAAACCCCTCACACCGCGCAATCACCGGAAATATAAAACCCCTCACACAGCGCAATCACCGGAAATATGACCCCTCACACCGCGCAATCACCGGAAATATGACACCCCTCACACCGCGCAATCACCGGAAATATAAAACCCCCCACACCGCGCAATCACCGGAAATATAAAACCCCCCACACCGCGCAATCACCGGAAATATATAACCCCCCCACACAGCGCAATCACCGGAAATATAAAACCCCTCACACCGCGCAATCACCGGAAATATAAACCCCTCACACCGCGCAATCACCGGAAATATAAAACCCTCACACCGCACAATCACCGGAAATATAAACCTTTCACACCGCGCAATCACCGGAAATATAAACCCCTCACACCGAGCAATCACCGGAAATATAAACCCCTTACACCGCGCAATCACCGGAAATATAAAACCCCTCACACCGCGCAATCACCGGAAATATAAACCCCTCACACCGCGCAATCACCGGAAATATAAAACCCCTCACACCGCGCAATCACCAGAAATATAAAACCCCTCACACCGCGCAATCACTGGAAATATAAAACCCCTCACACCGCGCAATCACCGGAAATATAAACCCCTCACACCGCGCAATCACCGGAAATATAAACCCCTCACACCGCGCAATCACCGGAAATATAAAACCCCTCACACTGCGCAATCACCAGAAATATAAAACCCCTCACACCGCGCAATCACTGGAAATATAAAACCCCTCACACCGCGCAATCACCGGAAATATAAACCCCTCACACCGCGCAATCACCGGAAATATAAACCCCCCACACCGCCCAATCACCGGAAATATAAACCCCCCACACCGCGGAATCACCGGAAATATAAACCCCTCACACCGCGCAATCACCGGAAAAATAAAACCCCTCACACTGCGCAATCACCGGAAATATAAAACCTCTCACACCGCGCAATCACCGGAAATATAAACCCCTCACACCGAGCAATCACCGGAAATATAAACCCCCTCACACCGCGCAATCACCGGAAATATAAAACCCCTCACACCGCGCAATCACCGGAAATATAAACCCCTCACACCGCGCAATCACAGGAAATATAAACCCCCCACACCGCGCAATCACCGGAAATATAAAACCCCTCACACCGCGCAATCACCGGAAATATAAAACCCCCCACACCGCGCAATCACCGGAAATATAAACCCCTCACACCGCGCAATCACCGGAAATATAAACCCCCCTACACCACGCAATCACCGGAAATATAAAACCACACACACCGCGCAATCACCGGAAATATAAAACCCCTCACACCGCGCAATCACCGGAAATATAAAACCCCCCACACCGTGCAATCACTGGAAATATAAAACACCTCACACCGTGCAATCAACGGAAATATAAAACCCCACACACCGCGCAATCACCGGAAATATAAACCCCCCACACCGCGCAATCACCGGAAATATAAAACCCCCCACACCGTGAAATCACCGGAAATATAAAACACCTCACACCGCGCAATCACCGGAAATATAAAACCCCTCACACCGCGCAATCACCGGAAATATAAACCACCCACACCGCGCAATCACCGGAAATATAAACCCCTCACACCGCGCAATCACCGGAAATATAACCCCCCCACACCGCGCAATCACCGGAAATATAAACCCCTTACACCGCGCAATCACCAGAAATATAAACCCCCCTCACACCGCGCAATCACCGGAAATATAAAACCCCTCACACCGCGCAATCACCGGAAATATAAACCCCTCACACCGCGCAATCACCGGAAATATAAACCCCCTCACACCGCGCAATTACCGGAAATATAAAACCCCTCACACCGCGCAATCACCGGAAATATAAAACCCCTCCCACCGCGCAATCACCGGAAATATAAACCCCCTCACACTGCGCAATCACCGGATATATAAACCCCCTCACACCGCGCAATCACCGGAAATATAAACCCCCTCACACCGTGCAATCACCTGAAATATAAAACCCCTCACACCGCGCAATCACCTGAAATATAAAACCCCTCACACCGCGCAATCACCGGAAATATAAACCCCTCACACCGCGCAATCACCGGAAATATAAACCCCTCACACCGCGCAATCACCGGAAATATAAAACCCCTCACACCGCGCAATCACCGGTATTATAAACCCCCTCACACCGCGCAATCACCGGAAATATAAACCCCTCACACCGCGCAATCACCGGAAATATAAAACCCCTCACACCGTGCAATCACCGGAAATATAAACCCCCCCACACCGCGCAATCACCGGAAATATAAACCCCCTCACACCGCGCAATCACCGGAAATATAAAACCCCTCACACCGCGCAATCACCGGAAATATAAAACCCCTCACACCGCGCAATCACCGGAAATATAAACCCCCCCACACCGCACAATCACTGGAAATATAAACCCCCCTACACCACGCAATCACCGGAAATATAAAACCACACACACCGCGCAATCACCGGAAATATAAAACCCCTCACACCGCGCAATCACCGGAAATATAAACCCCCCCACACCGCGCAATCACCGGAAATATAAACCCCCCTACACCACGCAATCACCGGAAATATAAAACCACACACACCGCGCAATCACCGGAAATATAAAACCCCTCACACCGCGCAATCACCGGAAATATATAACCCCCCACACTGTGCAATCACCGGAAATATAAAACACCTCACACCGTGCAATCAACGGAAATATAAAACCCCACACACCGCGCAATCACCGGAAATATAAACCCCCCACACCGCGCAATCACCGGAAATATAAAACCCCCCACACCGTGAAATCACCGGAAATATAAAACACCTCACACCGCGCAATCACCGGAAATATAAAACCCCTCACACCGCGCAATCACCGGAAATATAAACCACCCACACCGCGCAATCACCGGAAATATAAACCCCTCACACCGCGCAATCACCGGAAATATAACCCCCCCACACCGCGCAATCACCGGAAATATAAACCCCTTACACCGCGCAATCACCAGAAATATAAACCCCCCTCACACCGCGCAATCACCGGAAATATAAAACCCCTCACACCGCGCAATCACCGGAAATATAAACCCCTCACACCGCGCAATCACCGGAAATATAAACCCCCTCACACCGCGCAATTACCGGAAATATAAAACCCCTCACACCGCGCAATCACCGGAAATATAAAACCCCTCCCACCGCGCAATCACCGGAAATATAAACCCCCTCACACTGCGCAATCACCGGATATATAAACCCCCTCACACCGCGCAATCACCGGAAATATAAACCCCCTCACACCGCGCAATCACCTGAAATATAAAACCCCTCACACCGCGCAATCACCTGAAATATAAAACCCCTCACACCGCGCAATCACCGGAAATATAAACCCCTCACACCGCGCAATCACCGGAAATATAAACCCCTCACACCGCGCAATCACCGGAAATATAAAACCCCTCACACCGCGCAATCACCGGAAATATAAACCCCCTCACACCGCGCAATCACCGGAAATATAAACCCCTCACACCGCGCAATCACCGGAAATATAAAACCCCTCACACCGCGCAATCACCGGAAATATAAACCCCCCCACACCGCGCAATCACCGGAAATATAAACCCCCTCACACCGCGCAATCACCGTAAATATAAAACCCCTCACACCGCGCAATCACCGGAAATATAAAACCCCTCACACCGCGCAATCACCGGAAATATAAACCCCCCCACACCGCACAATCACTGGAAATATAAACCCCTCACACCGCGCAATCACCGGAAATATAAAACCCCCCACACCGCGCCATCACCGGAAATATAAAACCACTCACACCCCGCAATCACCGGAAATATAAAACCCCTCACACCGCGCAATCACCGGAAATATAAAACCCCTCACACCGCGCAATCACCGGAGATATAAACCCCTCACACCGCGCAATCACCGGAGATATAAACCCCTCACACCGCGCAATCACCGGAAATATAAACCCCCCCACACCGCACAATCACTGGAAATATAAACCCCTCACACCGCGCAATCACCGGAAATATAAAACCCCTCATATCGCGCAATCACCGGAAATATAAAACCCTCACACCGCGCAATCACCGGAAATATAAAACCCCTCACACCGCGCAATCACCGGAAATATAAACCCCTCACACCGCGCAATCACCGGAAATATAACCCCCCCCCCCACACCGCGCAATGACCGGAAATATAAACCCCTCACACCGCGCAATCACCGGAAATATAAACCCCCCCACACCGCACAATCACCAGAAATATAAAACCCTCACACCGCGCAATCACCGGAAATATAAAACCCTCACACCGCGCAATCACCGGAAATATAAACCCCCTCACACCGCGCAATCATCGGAAATATAAACCCCTCACACCGCGCAATCACCGGAAATATAAACCCCTCACACCGCGCAATCACCGGAAATATAAAGCCCCCCACACCGCGCAATCACCAGAAATATAAAACCCCTCACACCGCGCCATCACCGGAAATATAACCCCCCCTCACACCGCGCAATCACCGGAAATATAAACCCCTCACACTGCGCAATCACCGGAAATATAAAACCCCCCCACACCGCGCAATCACCGGAAATATAAACCCCTCACACCGCGCAATCACCGGAAATATAAACCCCCCCACACAATCACCGGAAATATAATCCACTCACACCGCGCAATCACCGTAAATATAAACCCCTCACACAGCGCAATCACTGGAAATATAAAACCCCTCACACCACGCAATTACCGGAAATATAAAACCCCTCACACCGCGCAATCACCGGAAATATAAAACCCCTCACACCGCGCAATCACCGGAAATATAAAACTCCTCTCACCGCGCAATCACCGGAAATATAAACCCCTCACACCGCGCAATCACCGGAAATATAAACCCCTCACACCGCGCAATCACCGGAAATATAAACTCCCTCACACCGCGCAATCACCGGAAATATAAAACCCCTCACACCGCGCAATCACCGGAAATATAAAACCCCTCACACCGCGCAATCACCGGAAATATAAAACCCCCTCACACCACGCAATTACCGGAAATATAAAACCCCCTCACACAGCGCAATCACCGGAAATATAAAACCCCTCACACCGCGCAATCACCGGAAATATAAAACACAACACACCGTGCAATTACCGGAAATATAAAACCCCTCACACCGCGCAATCACCGGAAATATAAAACCCCTCACACCGCGCAATCACCGGAAATATAAAACCCCTCACACCGCGCAATCACCGGAAATATAAAACCCCCTCACACAGCGCAATCACCGGAAATATAAAACCCCTCACACCGCGCAATCACCGTAAATATAAAACACAACACACCGTGCAATTACCGGAAATATAAAACCCCTCACACCGCGCAATCACCGGAAATATAAAACCCCTCACACCGCGCAATCACCGGAAATATAAAACCCCTCACACCGCGCAATCACCGGAAATATAAAACCCTTCACACCGCGCAATCACCGGAAATATAAAACCCCTCACACCGCGCAATCACCGGAAATATAAACCCCCTCACACCGCGCAATCACCGGAAATATAAAACCCCTCACACCGCGCAATCACCCGAAATATAAACCCCCCACACCGCGCAATCACTGGAAATATAAACCCCCTCACACCGCGCAATCACCGGAAATATAACCCCCTCACACCGCGCAATCACCGGAAATATAAACCCCTCACACCGCGCAATCACCGGAAATATAAAACCCCTCACACCGCGCAATCACCGGAAATATAAAACCCCTCACACCGCGCAATCACCGGAAATATAAAACCTCCCACACCGCGCAATCACCGGAAATATAAAACCCCCCACACCGCGCAATCACCGGAAATATAAACCCCTCACACCGCGCAATCACCGGAAATATAAAACACCTCACACCGCGCAATCACCGGAAATATAAAACCCCCCACACCGCGCAATCACCGGAAATATAAAACCCCCACACTGCGCAATCACCGGAAATATAAACCGCTCAGACCGCGCAATCACCGGAAATATAAACCCCCCCACACCGCGCAATCACCGGAAATATAAAACCACACACACCGCGCAATCACAGGAAATATAAAACCCCTCACACCGCGCAATCACCAGAAATATAAAACCCCTCACACCGCGCAATCACCGGAAATATAAACCCCTCACACCGCGCAATCACCGGAAATATAAAACCACACACACCGCGCAATCACAGGAAATATAAAACCCCTCACACCGCGCAATCACCAGAAATATAAACCCCTCACACCGCGCAATCACCGGAAATATAAAACCCTCCACACCGCGCAATCACCGGAAATATAAAACCCCCACACCGCGCAATCACCGGAAATATAAAACCCCTCACACCGCGCAATCACCGGAAATATAAACCCCTCACACCGCGCAATCACCGGAAATATAAAACCCCTCACACCGCGCAATCACCAAAAATATAACCCCTCACAACGCGCAATCACCGGAAATATAAAACCTTCACACCGCGCAATCACCGGAAACATAAACCCCCTCACACCGCGCAATCACCGGAAATATAAACCCCCCACACCGCGCAATCACCGGAAATATAAAACCCCCCACACACCGCACAATCACCAGAAATATAAAACCCCCCCACACCGCGCAATCACCGGAAATATAACACCCCTCACAACGCGCAATCACCGGAAATATAACCCCCTCACACCGCGTAATCACCGGAAATATAAAACCCCTCACACCGCGCAATCACCGGAAATATAAAACCCCTCACACCGCGCAATCACCGGAAATATAAACCCCCCACACCGCACAATCACCGGAAATATAAACCCCCCACACCGCACAATCACGGAAATATAAACCGCTCACACCGCGCAATCACCGGAAATATAAAACCGCTCACACCGCGCAATCACAGGAAATATAAAACCCCTCACACCGCGCAATCACCGGAAATATAAACCCCTCACACCGCGCAATCACCGGAAATATAAAACCACACACACCGCGCAATCACAGGAAATATAAAACCCCTCACACCGCGCAATCACGGAAATATAAAACCCCTCACACCGCGCAATCACCAGAAATATAAACCCCTCACACCGCGCAATCACCGGAAATATAAAACCCTCCACACCGCGCAATCACCGGAAATATAAAACCCCCACACCGCGCAATCACCGGAAATATAAAACCCCTCACACCGCGCAATCACCGGAAATATAACCCCTCACAACGCGCAATCACCGGAAATATAAAACCTTCACACCGCGCAATCACCGGAAACATAAACCCCCTCACACCGCGCAATCACCGGAAATATAAACCCCCTCACACTGCGCAATCACCGGATATATAAACCCCCTCACACCGCGCAATCACCGGAAATATAAACCCCCTCACACCGTGCAATCACCTGAAATATAAAACCCCTCACACCGCGCAATCACCTGAAATATAAAACCCCTCACACCGCGCAATCACCGGAAATATAAACCCCTCACACCGCGCAATCACCGGAAATATAAACCCCTCACACCGCGCAATCACCGGAAATATAAAACCCCTCACACCGCGCAATCACCGGAAATATAAACCCCCTCACACCGCGCAATCACCGGAAATATAAACCCCTCACACCGCGCAATCACCGGAAATATAAAACCCCTCACACCGCGCAATCACCGGAAATATAAACCCCCCCACACCGCGCAATCACCGGAAATATAAACCCCCTCACACCGCGCAATCACCGGAAATCTAAAACCCCTCACACCGCGCAATCACCGGAAATATAAAACCCCTCACACCGCGCAATCACCGGAAATATAAACCCCCCCACACCGCACAATCACTGGAAATATAAACCCCTCACACCGCGCAATCACCGGAAATATAAAACCCCCCACACCGCGCCATCACCGGAAATATAAAACCACTCACACCCCGCAATCACCGGAAATATAAAACCCCTCACACCGCGCAATCACCGGAAATATAAAACCCCTCACACCGCGCAATCACCGGAGATATAAACCCCTCACACCGCGCAATCACCGGAGATATAAACACCTCACACCGCGCAATCACCGGAAATATAAACCCCCCCACACCGCACAATCACTGGAAATATAAACCCCTCACACCGCGCAATCACCGGAAATATAAAACCCCTCATATCGCGCAATCACCGGAAATATAAAACCCTCACACCGCGCAATCACCGGAAATATAAAACCCCTCACACCGCGCAATCACCGGAAATATAAACCCCTCACACCGCGCAATCACCGGAAATATAACCCCCCCCCCACACCGCGCAATGACCGTAAATATAAACCCCTCACACCGCGCAATCACCGGAAATATAAACCCCCCCCACACCGCGCAATCACCGGAAATATAAACCCCTCACACCGCGTAATCACCGGAAATATAAACCCCTCACACCGCGCAATCACCGGAAATATAAACCCCCCACACCGCGCAATCACCGGAAATATAAACCCCTCACACCGCGCAATCACCGGAAATATAAAACCCCCCACACCGCGCAATCACCGGAAATATAAACCCCTCACACCGCGCAATCATCAGAAATATAAAACCCCTCACACCGTGCAATCACCGGAAATATAAACCCCCTCACACCGGAAATATAAAACCCCTCACACCGCGCAATCACCGGAAATATAAAACCCCTCACACCGCGCAATCACCGGAAATATAAAACCCCCCACACCGCGCAATCATCGGAAATATAAAACCCCTCACACCGCGCAATCACCGGAAATATAAACCCCCCACACCGCGCAATCACCGGAAATATAAACCCCTCACACCGCGCAATCACCGGAAATATAAAACCCCCCACACCGCGCAATCACCGGAAATATAACCCCCCCCCCACACCGCGTAATCACCGGAAATATAAACCCCCTCACACCGCGAATCACCGGAAATATAAAACCCCTCACACCGCGCAATCACCGGAAATATAAAACCCCTCACACCGCGCAATCACCGGAAATATAAACCCCTCACACCGCGCAATCACCGGAAATATAAAACCCCTCACACCGCGCAATCACTGGAAATATAAACCCCTCACACCGCGCAATCACCAGAAATATAAAACCCCTCACACCGCGCAATCACCGGAAATATAAAACCACTCACACCGCGCAATCACCGGAAATATAAAACCCCTCACACCGCGCAATCAACGGAAATATAAACCCCTCACACCGCGCAATCACCGGAAATATAAAACCCCCACACCACGCAATCACCGGAAATATAAAACCCCTCACACCGTGCAATCACCGAAAATATAAACCCCTCACACCGCGCAATCACCGGAAATATAAACCCCCCCACACCGTGCAATCACCGGAAATATAAAACCCCTCACACCGCACAATCACCGGAAATATAAACCCCTCACACCGCACAATCCCCGGAAATATAAAACCCCCACACCGCGCAATCACCGGAAATATAAACCCCCCACACCGCGCAATCACTGGAAATATAAAACCCCTCACACCGCGCAATCACCGGAAATATAAACCCCTCACACCGCGCAATCACCGGAAATATAAAACCCCCTCACACCGCGCAATCACCGGAAATATAAAACCCCTCACACCGCGCAATCACCGGAAATATAAACCCCTCACACCGCGCAATCACCGGAAATATAAAACTCCCTCACACCGCGCAATCACCGGAATTAAAAACCACTCACACCGCGCAATCACCGGAAATATAAACCCCTCACACCGCGCAATCATCGGAAATATAAAACCCCTCACACAGCGCAATCACCGGAAATATGACCCCTCACACCGCGCAATCACCGGAAATATGACACCCCTCACACCGCGCAATCACCGGAAATATAAAACCCCCCACACCGCGCAATCACCGGAAATATAAAACCCCCCACACCGCGCAATCACCGGAAATATATAACCCCCCCACACAGCGCAATCACCGGAAATATAAAACCCCTCACACCGCGCAATCACCGGAAATATAAACCCCTCACACCGCGCAATCACCGGAAATATAAAACCCCTCACACCGTGCAATTACCGGAAATATAAAACCCCCCCACACCGTGCAATCACCGGAAATATAAACCCCTCACACCGCGCAATCACCGGAAATATAAAACCCCCCACACCGCGCAATCACCGGAAATATAAAACCCTCCACACCGTGCAATCACCGGAAATATAAACCCCCCCACACCGCGCAATCACCGGAAATATAAAACTCCTCACACCGCGCAATCACCGGAAATATAAACCACCCACACCGCGCAATCACCGGAAATATAAAACACCTCACACCGCGCAATCACCGGAAATATAAACCCCTCACACCGCGCAATCACCGGAAATATAAACCCCTCACACCGCTCAATCACCGGAAATATAAAACCCCTCACACCGCGCAATCACCGGAAATATAAACCTCCCCCACACCGCGTAATCACCGGAAATATAAAACTCCCTCACACCGCGCAATCACCGGAATTATAAACCACTCACACCGCGCAATCACCGGAAATATAAACCCCTCACACCGCGCAATCACCGGAAATATAAAACCCCTCACACAGCGCAATCACTGGAAATATGACCCCTCACACCGCGCAATCACCGGAAATATGACACCCCTCACACCGCGCAATCACCGGAAATATAAAACCCCCCACACCGCGCAATCACCGGAAATATAAAACCCCCCACACCGCGCAATCACCGGAAATATATAACCCCCCCACACAGCGCAATCACCGGAAATATAAAACCCCTCACACCGCGCAATCACCGGAAATATAAACCCCTCACACCGCGCAATCACCGGAAATATAAAACCCTCACACCGCACAATCACCGGAAATATAAACCTTTCACACCGCGCAATCACCGGAAATATAAACCCCTCACACCGAGCAATCACCGGAAATATAAACCCCTTACACCGCGCAATCACCGGAAATATAAAACCCCTCACACCGCGCAATCACCGGAAATATAAACCCCTCACACCGCGCAATCACCGGAAATATAAAACCCCTCACACCGCGCAATCACCAGAAATATAAAACCCCTCACACCGCGCAATCACTGGAAATATAAAACCCCTCACACCGCGCAATCACCGGAAATATAAACCCCTCACACCGCGCAATCACCGGAAATATAAACCCCTCACACCGCGCAATCACCGGAAATATAAAACCCCTCACACTGCGCAATCACCAGAAATATAAAACCCCTCACACCGCGCAATCACTGGAAATATAAAACCCCTCACACCGCGCAATCACCGGAAATATAAACCCCTCACACCGCGCAATCACCGGAAATATAAACCCCCCACACCGCGCAATCACCGGAAATATAAACCCCCCACACCGCGGAATCACCGGAAATATAAACCCCTCACACCGCGCAATCACCGGAAAAATAAAACCCCTCACACTGCGCAATCACCGGAAATATAAAACCTCTCACACCGCGCAATCACCGGAAATATAAACCCCTCACACCGAGCAATCACCGGAAATATAAACCCCCCACACCGCGCAATCACCGGAAATATAAAACCCCTCACACCGCGCAATCACCGGAAATATAAACCCCTCACACCGCGCAATCACAGGAAATATAAACCCCCTCACACCGCGCAATCACCGGAAATATAAAACCCCTCACACCGCGCAATCAACGGAAATATAACCCCCCCACACCGCGCAATCACCGGAAATATAAACCCCCCACACCGCGCAATCACCGGAAATATAAAACCCCTCACACCGCGCAATCACCGGAAATATAAAACCCCCCACACCGCGCAATCACCGGAAATATAAACCCCTCACACCGCGCAATCACCGGAAATATAAACCCCCCTACACCACGAAATCACCGGAAATATAAAACCACACACACCGCGCAATCACCGGAAATATAAAACCCCTCACACCGCGCAATCACCGGAAATATAAAACCCCCCACACCGTGCAATCACCGGAAATATAAAACACCTCACACCGTGCAATCAACGGAAATATAAAACCCCACACACCGCGCAATCACCGGAAATATAAACCCCCCACACCGCGCAATCACCGGAAATATAAAACCCCCCACACCGTGAAATCACCGGAAATATAAAACACCTCACACCGCGCAATCACCGGAAATATAAAACCCCTCACACCGCGCAATCACCGGAAATATAAACCACCCACACCGCGCAATCACCGGAAATATAAACCCCTCACACCGCGCAATCACCGGAAATATAACCCCCCCACACCGCGCAATCACCGGAAATATAAACCCCTTACACCGCGCAATCACCAGAAATATAAACCCCCCTCACACCGCGCAATCACCGGAAATATAAAACCCCTCACACCGCGCAATCACCGGAAATATAAACCCCTCACACCGCGCAATCACCGGAAATATAAACCCCCTCACACTGCGCAATTACCGGAAATATAAAACCCCTCACACCGCGCAATCACCGGAAATATAAAACCCCTCCCACCGCGCAATCACCGGAAATATAAACCCCCTCACACTGCGCAATCACCGGATATATAAACCCCCTCACACCGCGCAATCACCGGAAATATAAACCCCCTCACACCGTGCAATCACCTGAAATATAAAACCCCTCACACCGCGCAATCACCTGAAATATAAAACCCCTCACACCGCGCAATCACCGGAAATATAAACCCCTCACACCGCGCAATCACCGGAAATATAAACCCCTCACACCGCGCAATCACCGGAAATATAAAACCCCTCACACCGCGCAATCACCGGTATTATAAACCCCCTCACACCGCGCAATCACCGGAAATATAAACCCCTCACACCGCGCAATCACCGGAAATATAAAACCCCTCACACCGCGCAATCACCGGAAATATAAACCCCCCCACACCGCGCAATCACCGGAAATATAAACCCCCTCACACCGCGCAATCACCGGAAATATAAAACCCCTCACACCGCGCAATCACCGGAAATATAAAACCCCTCACACCGCGCAATCACCGGAAATATAAACCCCCCCACACCGCACAATCACTGGAAATATAAACCCCCCTACACCACGCAATCACCGGAAATATAAAACCACACACACCGCGCAATCACCGGAAATATAAAACCCCTCACACCGCGCAATCACCGGAAATATAAACCCCCCCACACCGCGCAATCACCGGAAATATAAACCCCCCTACACCACGCAATCACCGGAAATATAAAACCACACACACCGCGCAATCACCGGAAATATAAAACCCCTCACACCGCGCAATCACCGGAAATATAAAACCCCCCACACCGTGCAATCACCGGAAATATAAAACACCTCACACCGTGCAATCAACGGAAATATAAAACCCCACACACCGCGCAATCACCGGAAATATAAACCCCCCACACCGCGCAATCACCGGAAATATAAAACCCCCCACACCGTGAAATCACCGGAAATATAAAACACCTCACACCGCGCAATCACCGGAAATATAAAACCCCTCACACCGCGCAATCACCGGAAATATAAACCACCCACACCGCGCAATCACCGGAAATATAAACCCCTCACACCGCGCAATCACCGGAAATATAACCCCCCCACACCGCGCAATCACCGGAAATATAAACCCCTTACACCGCGCAATCACCAGAAATATAAACCCCCCTCACACCGCGCAATCACCGGAAATATAAAACCCCTCACACCGCGCAATCACCGGAAATATAAACCCCTCACACCGCGCAATCACCGGAAATATAAACCCCCTCACACCGCGCAATTACCGGAAATATAAAACCCCTCACACCGCGCAATCACCGGAAATATAAAACCCCTCCCACCGCGCAATCACCGGAAATATAAACCCCCTCACACTGCGCAATCACCGGATATATAAACCCCCTCACACCGCGCAATCACCGGAAATATAAACCCCCCTCACACCGTGCAATCACCTGAAATATAAAACCCCTCACACCGCGCAATCACCTGAAATATAAAACCCCTCACACCGCGCAATCACCGGAAATATAAACCCCTCACACCGCGCAATCACCGGAAATATAAACCCCTCACACCGCGCAATCACCGGAAATATAAAACCCCTCACACCGCGCAATCACCGGAAATATAAACCCCCTCACACCGCGCAATCACCGGAAATATAAACCCCTCACACCGCGCAATCACCGGAAATATAAAACCCCTCACACCGCGCAATCACCGGAAATATAAACCCCCCCACACCGCGCAATCACCGGAAATATAAACCCCCTCACACCGCGCAATCACCGGAAATATAAAACCCCTCACACCGCGCAATCACCGGAAATATAAAACCCCTCACACCGCGCAATCACCGGAAATATAAACCCCCCCACACCGCACAATCACTGGAAATATAAACCCCTCACACCGCGCAATCACCGGAAATATAAAACCCCCCACACCGCGCCATCACCGGAAATATAAAACCACTCACACCCCGCAATCACCGGAAATATAAAACCCCTCACACCGCGCAATCACCGGAAATATAAAACCCCTCACACCGCGCAATCACCGGAGATATAAACCCCTCACACCGCGCAATCACCGGAGATATAAACCCCTCACACCGCGCAATCACCGGAAATATAAACCCCCCCACACCGCACAATCACTGGAAATATAAACCCCTCACACCGCGCAATCACCGGAAATATAAAACCCCTCATATCGCGCAATCACCGGAAATATAAAACCCTCACACCGCGCAATCACCGGAAATATAAAACCCCTCACACCGCGCAATCACCGGAAATATAAACCCCTCACACCGCGCAATCACCGGAAATATAACCCCCCCCCCCCCACACCGCGCAATGACCGGAAATATAAACCCCTCACACCGCGCAATCACCGGAAATATAAACCCCCCCACACCGCACAATCACCAGAAATATAAAACCCTCACACCGCGCAATCACCGGAAATATAAAACCCTCACACCGCGCAATCACCGGAAATATAAACCCCCTCACACCGCGCAATCATCGGAAATATAAACCCCTCACACCGCGCAATCACCGGAAATATAAACCCCTCACACCGCGCAATCACCGGAAATATAAAAACCCCCACACCGCGCAATCACCAGAAATATAAAACCCCTCACACCGCGCCATCACCGGAAATATAACCCCCCCTCACACCGCGCAATCACCGGAAATATAAACCCCTCACACTGCGCAATCACCGGAAATATAAAACCCCCCCACACCGCGCAATCACCGGAAATATAAACCCCTCACACCGCGCAATCACCGGAAATATAAACCCCCCCACACAATCACCGGAAATATAATCCACTCACACCGCGCAATCACCGTAAATATAAACCCCTCACACAGCGCAATCACTGGAAATATAAAACCCCTCACACCACGCAATTACCGGAAATATAAAACCCCTCACACCGCGCAATCACCGGAAATATAAAACCCCTCACACCGCGCAATCACCGGAAATATAAAACTCCTCTCACCGCGCAATCACCGGAAATATAAACCCCTCACACCGCGCAATCACCGGAAATATAAACCCCTCACACCGCGCAATCACCGGAAATATAAACTCCCTCACACCGCGCAATCACCGGAAATATAAAACCCCTCACACCGCGCAATCACCGGAAATATAAAACCCCTCACACCGCGCAATCACCGGAAATATAAAACCCCCTCACACCACGCAATCACCGGAAATATAAAACCCCCTCACACAGCGCAATCACCGGAAATATAAAACCCCTCACACCGCGCAATCACCGGAAATATAAAACACAACACACCGTGCAATTACCGGAAATATAAAACCCCTCACACCGCGCAATCACCGGAAATATAAAACCCCTCACACCGCGCAATCACCGGAAATATAAAACCCCTCACACCGCGCAATCACCGGAAATATAAAACCCCCTCACACAGCGCAATCACCGGAAATATAAAACCCCTCACACCGCGCAATCACCGGAAATATAAAACACAACACACCGTGCAATTACCGGAAATATAAAACCCCTCACACCGCGCAATCACCGGAAATATAAAACCCCTCACACCGCGCAATCACCGGAAATATAAAACCCCTCACACCGCGCAATCACCGGAAATATAAAACCCTTCACACCGCGCAATCACCGGAAATATAAAACCCCTCACACCGCGCAATCACCGGAAATATAAACCCCCTCACACCGCGCAATCACCGGAAATATAAAACCCCTCACACCGCGCAATCACCCGAAATATAAACCCCCCACACCGCGCAATCACTGGAAATATAAACCCCCTCACACCGCGCAATCACCGGAAATATAACCCCCTCACACCGCGCAATCACCGGAAATATAAACCCCTCACACCGCGCAATCACCGGAAATATAAAACCCCTCACACCGCGCAATCACCGGAAATATAAAACCCCTCACACCGCGCAATCACCGGAAATATAAAACCTCCCACACCGCGCAATCACCGGAAATATAAAACCCCCCACACCGCGCAATCACCGGAAATATAAACCCCTCACACCGCGCAATCACCGGAAATATAAAACACCTCACACCGCGCAATCACCGGAAATATAAAACCCCCCACACCGCGCAATCACCGGAAATATAAAACCCCCACACTGCGCAATCACCGGAAATATAAACCGCTCAGACCGCGCAATCACCGGAAATATAAACCCCCCCACACCGCGCAATCACCGGAAATATAAAACCACACACACCGCGCAATCACAGGAAATATAAAACCCCTCACACCGCGCAATCACCAGAAATATAAAACCCCTCACACCGCGCAATCACCGGAAATATAAACCCCTCACACCGCGCAATCACCGGAAATATAAAACCACACACACCGCGCAATCACAGGAAATATAAAACCCCTCACACCGCGCAATCACCAGAAATATAAACCCCTCACACCGCGCAATCACCGGAAATATAAAACCCTCCACACCGCGCAATCACCGGAAATATAAAACCCCCACACCGCGCAATCACCGGAAATATAAAACCCCTCACACCGCGCAATCACCGGAAATATAAACCCCTCACACCGCGCAATCACCGGAAATATAAAACCCCTCACACCGCGCAATCACCAAAAATATAACCCCTCACAACGCGCAATCACCGGAAATATAAAACCTTCACACCGCGCAATCACCGGAAACATAAACCCCCTCACACCGCGCAATCACCGGAAATATAAACCCCCCACACCGCGCAATCACCGGAAATATAAAACCCCCCACACACCGCACAATCACCAGAAATATAAAACCCCCCCACACCGCGCAATCACCGGAAATATAACACCCCTCACAACGCGCAATCACCGGAAATATAACCCCCTCACACCGCGTAATCACCGGAAATATAAAACCCCTCACACCGCGCAATCACCGGAAATATAAAACCCCTCACACCGCGCAATCACCGGAAATATAAACCCCCCACACCGCACAATCACCGGAAATATAAACCCCCCACACCGCACAATCACGGAAATATAAACCGCTCACACCGCGCAATCACCGGAAATATAAAACCGCTCACACCGCGCAATCACAGGAAATATAAAACCCCTCACACCGCGCAATCACCGGAAATATAAACCCCTCACACCGCGCAATCACCGGAAATATAAAACCACACACACCGCGCAATCACAGGAAATATAAAACCCCTCACACCGCGCAATCACGGAAATATAAAACCCCTCACACCGCGCAATCACCAGAAATATAAACCCCTCACACCGCGCAATCACCGGAAATATAAAACCCTCCACACCGCGCAATCACCGGAAATATAAAACCCCCACACCGCGCAATCACCGGAAATATAAAACCCCTCACAACGCGCAATCACCGGAAATATAACCCCTCACAACGCGCAATCACCGGAAATATAAAACCTTCACACCGCGCAATCACCGGAAACATAAACCCCCTCACACCGCGCAATCACCGGAAATATAAACCCCCTCACACTGCGCAATCACCGGATATATAAACCCCCTCACACCGCGCAATCACCGGAAATATAAACCCCCTCACACCGTGCAATCACCTGAAATATAAAACCCCTCACACCGCGCAATCACCTGAAATATAAAACCCCTCACACCGCGCAATCACCGGAAATATAAACCCCTCACACCGCGCAATCACCGGAAATATAAACCCCTCACACCGCGCAATCACCGGAAATATAAAACCCCTCACACCGCGCAATCACCGGAAATATAAACCCCCTCACACCGCGCAATCACCGGAAATATAAACCCCTCACACCGCGCAATCACCGGAAATATAAAACCCCTCACACCGCGCAATCACCGGAAATATAAACCCCCCCACACCGCGCAATCACCGGAAATATAAACCCCCTCACACCGCGCAATCACCGGAAATCTAAAACCCCTCACACCGCGCAATCACCGGAAATATAAAACCCCTCACACCGCGCAATCACCGGAAATATAAACCCCCCCACACCGCACAATCACTGGAAATATAAACCCCTCACACCGCGCAATCACCGGAAATATAAAACCCCCCACACCGCGCCATCACCGGAAATATAAAACCACTCACACCCCGCAATCACCGGAAATATAAAACCCCTCACACCGCGCAATCACCGGAAATATAAAACCCCTCACACCGCGCAATCACCGGAGATATAAACCCCTCACACCGCGCAATCACCGGACATATAAACACCTCACACCGCGCAATCACCGGAAATATAAACCCCCCCACACCGCACAATCACTGGAAATATAAACCCCTCACACCGCGCAATCACCGGAAATATAAAACCCCTCATATCGCGCAATCACCGGAAATATAAAACCCTCACACCGCGCAATCACCGGAAATATAAAACCCCTCACACCGCGCAATCACCGGAAATATAAACCCCTCACACCGCGCAATCACCGGAAATATAACCCCCCCCCCCCCACACCGCGCAATGACCGGAAATATAAACCCCTCACACCGCGCAATCACCGGAAATATAAACCCCCCCACACCGCACAATCACCAGAAATATAAAACCCTCACACCGCGCAATCACCGGAAATATAAAACCCTCACACCGCGCAATCACCGGAAATATAAACCCCCTCACACCGCGCAATCATCGGAAATATAAACCCCTCACACCGCGCAATCACCGGAAATATAAACCCCTCACACCGCGCAATCACCGGAAATATAAAACCCCCCACACCGCGCAATCACCAGAAATATAAAACCCCTCACACCGCGCCATCACCGGAAATATAACCCCCCCTCACACCGCGCAATCACCGGAAATATAAACCCCTCACACTGCGCAATCACCGAAAATATAAAACCCCCCCACACCGCGCAATCACCGGAAATATAAACCCCTCACACCGCGCAATCACCGGAAATATAAACCCCCCCACACAATCACCGGAAATATAATCCACTCACACCGCGCAATCACCGTAAATATAAACCCCTCACACAGCGCTATCACTGGAAATATAAAACCCCTCACACCACGCAATTACCGGAAATATAAAACCCCTCACACCGCGCAATCACCGGAAATATAAAACCCCTCACACCGCGCAATCACCGGAAATATAAAACTCCTCTCACCGCGCAATCACCAGAAATATAAACCCCTCACACCGCGCAATCACCGGAAATATAAACCCCTCACACCGCGCAATCACCGGAAATATAAACTCCCTCACACCGCGCAATCACCGGAAATATAAAACCCCTCACACCGCGCAATCACCGGAAATATAAAACCCCTCACACCGCGCAATCACCGGAAATATAAAACCCCCTCACACCACGCAATCACCGGAAATATAAAACCCCCTCACACAGCGCAATCACCGGAAATATAAAACCCCTCACACCGCGCAATCACCGGAAATATAAAACACAACACACCGTGCAATTACCGGAAATATAAAACCCCTCACACCGCGCAATCACCGGAAATATAAAACCCCTCACACCGCGCAATCACCGGAAATATAAAACCCCTCACACCGCGCAATCACCGGAAATATAAAACCCCCTCACACAGCGCAATCACCGGAAATATAAAACCCCTCACACCGCGCAATCACCGGAAATATAAAACACAACACACCGTGCAATTACCGGAAATATAAAACCCCTCACACCGCGCAATCACCGGAAATATAAAACCCCTCACACCGCGCAATCACCGGAAATATAAAACCCCTCACACCGCGCAATCACCGGAAATATAAAACCCTTCACACCGCGCAATCACCGGAAATATAAAACCCCTCACACCGCGCAATCACCGGAAATATAAACCCCCTCACACCGCGCAATCACCGGAAATATAAAACCCCTCACACCGCGCAATCACCCGAAATATAAACCCCCCACACCGCGCAATCACTGGAAATATAAACCCCCTCACACCGCGCAATCACCGGAAATATAACCCCCTCACACCGCGCAATCACCGGAAATATAAACCCCTCACACCGCGCAATCATCGGAAATATAAAACCCCTCACACCGCGCAATCACCGGAAATATAAAACCCCTCACACCGCGCAATCACCGGAAATATAAAACCTCCCACACCGCGCAATCACCGGAAATATAAAACCCCCCACACCGCGCAATCACCGGAAATATAAACCCCTCACACCGCGCAATCACCGGAAATATAAAACACCTCACAACGCGCAATCACCGGAAATATAAAACCCCCCACACCGCGCAATCACCGGAAATATAAAACCCCCACACTGCGCAATCACCGGAAATATAAACCGCTCAGACCGCGCAATCACGGAAATATAAACCCCCCCACACCGCGCAATCACCGGAAATATAAAACCACACACACCGCGCAATCACAGGAAATATAAAACCCCTCACACCGCGCAATCACCAGAAATATAAAACCCCTCACACCGCGCAATCACCGGAAATATAAACCCCTCACACCGCGCAATCACCGGAAATATAAAACCACACACACCGCGCAATCACAGGAAATATAAAACCCCTCACACCGCGCAATCACCAGAAATATAAACCCCTCACACCGCGCAATCACCGGAAATATAAAACCCTCCACACCGCGCAATCACCGGAAATATAAAACCCCCACACCGCGCAATCACCGGAAATATAAAACCCCTCACACCGCGCAATCACCGGAAATATAAACCCCTCACACCGCGCAATCACCGGAAATATAAAACCCCTCACACCGCGCAATCACCAAAAATATAACCCCTCACAACGCGCAATCACCGGAAATATAAAACCTTCACACCGCGCAATCACCGGAAACATAAACCCCCTCACACCGCGCAATCACCGGAAATATAAACCCCCCCACACCGCGCAATCACCGGAAATATAAAACCCCCCACACACCGCACAATCACCAGAAATATAAAACCCCCCCACACCGCGCAATCACCGGAAATATAACACCCCTCACAACGCGCAATCACCGGAAATATAACCCCCTCACACCGCGTAATCACCGGAAATATAAAACCCCTCACACCGCGCAATCACCGGAAATATAAAACCCCTCACACCGCGCAATCACCGGAAATATAAACCCCCCACACCGCACAATCACCGGAAATATAAACCCCCCACACCGCACAATCACGGAAATAAACCGCTCACACCGCGCAATCACCGGAAATATAAAACCGCTCACACCGCGCAATCACAGGAAATATAAAACCCCTCACACCGCGCAATCACCGGAAATATAAACCCCTCACACCGCGCAATCACCGGAAATATAAAACCCCTCACACCGCGCAATCACCGGAAATATAAAACCCCTCACACCGCGCAATCACCGGAAATATAAAACCCCCTCACACAGCGCAATCACCGGAAATATAAAACCCCTCACACCGCGCAATCACCGGAAATATAAAACACAACACACCGTGCAATTACCGGAAATATAAAACCCCTCACACCGCGCAATCACCGGAAATATAAAACCCCTCACACCGCGCAATCACCGGAAATATAAAACCCCTCACACCGCGCAATCACCGGAAATATAAAACCCTTCACACCGCGCAATCACCGGAAATATAAAACCCCTCACACCGCGCAATCACCGGAAATATAAACCCCCTCACACCGCGCAATCACCGGAAATATAAAACCCCTCACACCGCGCAATCACCCGAAATATAAACCCCCCACACCGCGCAATCACTGGAAATATAAACCCCCTCACACCGCGCAATCACCGGAAATATAACCCCCTCACACCGCGCAATCACCGGAATATAAACCCCTCACACCGCGCAATCACCGGAAATATAAAACCCCTCACACCGCGCAATCACCGGAAATATAAAACCCCTCACACCGCGCAATCACCGGAAATATAAAACCTCCCACACCGCGCAATCACCGGAAATATAAAACCCCCCACACCGCGCAATCACCGGAAATATAAACCCCTCACACCGCGCAATCACCGGAAATATAAAACACCTCACAACGCGCAATCACCGGAAATATAAAACCCCCCACACCGCGCAATCACCGGAAATATAAAACCCCCACACTGCGCAATCACCGGAAATATAAACCGCTCAGACCGCGCAATCACCGGAAATATAAACCCCCCCACACCGCGCAATCACCGGAAATATAAAACCACACACACCGCGCAATCACAGGAAATATAAAACCCCTCACACCGCGCAATCACCAGAAATATAAAACCCCTCACACCGCGCAATCACCGGAAATATAAACCCCTCACACCGCGCAATCACCGGAAATATAAAACCACACACACCGCGCAATCACAGGAAATATAAAACCCCTCACACCGCGCAATCACCAGAAATATAAACCCCTCACACCGCGCAATCACCGGAAATATAAAACCCTCCACACCGCGCAATCACCGGAAATATAAAACCCCCACACCGCGCAATCACCGGAAATATAAAACCCCTCACACCGCGCAATCACCGGAAATATAAACCCCTCACACCGCGCAATCACCGGAAATATAAAACCCCTCACACCGCGCAATCACCAAAAATATAACCCCTCACAACGCGCAATCACCGGAAATATAAAACCTTCACACCGCGCAATCACCGGAAACATAAACCCCCTCACACCGCGCAATCACCGGAAATATAAACCCCCCACACCGCGCAATCACCGGAAATATAAAACCCCCCACACACCGCACAATCACCAGAAATATAAAACCCCCCCACACCGCGCAATCACCGGAAATATAACACCCCTCACAACGCGCAATCACCGGAAATATAACCCCCTCACACCGCGTAATCACCGGAAATATAAAACCCCTCACACCGCGCAATCACCGGAAATATAAAACCCCTCACACCGCGCAATCACCGGAAATATAAACCCCCCACACCGCACAATCACCGGAAATATAAACCCCCCACACCGCACAATCACGGAAATATAAACCGCTCACACCGCGCAATCACCGGAAATATAAAACCGCTCACACCGCGCAATCACAGGAAATATAAAACCCCTCACACCGCGCAATCACCGGAAATATAAACCCCTCACACCGCGCAATCACCGGAAATATAAAACCACACACACCGCGCAATCACAGGAAATATAAAACCCCTCACACCGCGCAATCACCGGAAATATAAAACCCCTCACACCGCGCAATCACCAGAAATATAAACCCCTCACACCGCGCAATCACCGGAAATATAAAACCCTCCACACCGCGCAATCACCGGAAATATAAAACCCCCACACCGCGCAATCACCGGAAATATAAAACCCCTCACACCGCGCAATCACCGGAAATATAACCCCTCACAACGCGCAATCACCGGAAATATAAAACCTTCACACCGCGCAATCACCGGAAACATAAACCCCCTCACACCGCGCAATCACCGGAAATATAAACCCCCCACACCGCGCAATCACCGGAAATATAAAACCCCCCACACACCGCGCAATCACCAGAAATATAAAACCCCCCCACACCGCGCAATCACCGGAAATATAACACCCCTCACACCGCGCAATCACCGGAAATATAACCCCCTCACACCGCGTAATCACCGGAAATATAAAACCCCTCACACCGCGCAATCACCGGAAATATAAATCCCCTCACACCGCGCAATCACCGGAAATATAAACCCCCCCACACCGCACAATCACCGGAAATATAAACCCCCCCACACCGCACAATCACCGGAAATATAAACCGCTCACACCGCGCAATCACCGGAAATATAAAACCGCTCACACCGCGCAATCACCGGAAATATAAAATCCCTCACACAGCGCAATCACCGGAAATATAAAACCCCTCACACCGCGCAATCACCGGAAATATAAACCCCTCACACCGCGCAATCACCGGAAATATAAAACCACACACACCGCGCAATCACAGGAAATATAAAACCCCTCACACCGCGCAATCACCAGAAATATAAACCCCTCACACCGCGCAATCACCGGAAATATAAAACCCTCCACACCGCGCAATCACCGGAAATATAAAACCCCCACACCGCGCAATCACCGGAAATATAAAACCCCTCACACCGCGCAATCACCAGAAATATAACCCCTCACAACGCGCAATCACCGGAAATATAAAACCTTCACACCGCGCAATCACCGGAAACATAAACCCCCTCACACCGCGCAATCACCGGAAATATAAACCCCCCACACCGCGCAATCACCGGAAATATAAAACCCCCCACACACCGCGCAATCACCAGAAATATAAAACCCCCCCACACCGCGCAATCACCGGAAATATAACACCCCTCACACCGCGCAATCACCGGAAATATAACCCCCTCACACCGCGTAATCACCGGAAATATACAAAACCCCTCACACCGCGCAATCACCGGAAATATAAAACCCCTCACACCGCGCAATCACCGGAAATATAAACCCCCTCACACCGCGCAATCACCGGAAATATAAACCGCTCACACCGCGCAATCACCGGAAATATAAACCCCCCCACACCGCACAATCACCGGAAATATAAACCGCTCACACCGCGCAATCACCGGAAATATAAAACCGCTCACACCGCGCAATCACCGGAAATATAAAATCCCTCACTCCGCGCAATCACCGGAAATATAAAACCCCTCACACCGCGCAATCACCGGAAATATAAACCCCCCACACCGCGCAATCACCGGAAATATAAAACCCTCCACACCGTGCAATCACCGGAAATATAAAACCCCCCACACCGCGCAATCACCGGAAATATAAAACTCCTCACACCGCGCAATCACCGGAAATATAAACCACCCACACCGCGCAATCACCGGAAATATAAAACACCTCACACCGCGCAATCACCGGAAATATAAACCCCTCACACCGTGCAATCACCGGAAATATAAACCCCTCACACCGCGCAATCACCGGAAATATAAACCTCCCCCACACCGCGTAATCACCGGAAATATAAAACTCCCTCACACCGCGCAATCACCGGAATTATAAACCACTCACACTGCGCAATCACCGGAAATATAAACCCCTCACACCGCGCAATCACCGGAAATATAAAACCCCTCACACAGCGCAATCACCGGAAATATGACCCCTCACACCGCGCAATCACCGGAAATATGACACCACACACACCGCGCAATCACAGGAAATATAAAACCCCTCACACCGCGCAATCACCAGAAATATAAACCCCTCACACCGCGCAATCACCGGAAATATAAAACCCTCCACACCGCGCAATCACCGGAAATATAAAACCCCCACACCGCGCAATCACCGGAAATATAAACCCCTCACACCGCGCAATCACCGGAAATATAAAACCTTCACACCGCGCAATCACCAGAAACATAAACCCCCTCACACCGCGCAATCACCGGAAATATAAACCCCCCACATCGCGCAATCACCGGAAATATAAAACCCCACACACACCGCGCAATCACCAGAAATATAAAACCCCCCCCACACCGCGCAATCACCGGAAATATAACACCCCTCACACCGCGCAATCACCGGAAATATAACCCCTTCACACCGCGTAATCACCGGAAATATAAAACCCCCCACACCGCGCAATCACCGGAAATATAAAACTCCTCACACCGCGCAATCACCGGAAATATAAACCACCCACACCGCGCAATCACCGGAAATATAAAACACCTCACACCGCGCAATCACCGGAAATATAAACCCCTCACACCGCGCAATCACCGGAAATATAAACCCCTCACACCGCTCAATCACCGGAAATATAAAACCCCTCACACCGCGCAATCACCGGAAATATAAACCTCCCCCACACCGCGTAATCACCGGAAATATAAAACTCCCTCACACCGTGCAATCACCGGAATTATAAACCACTCACACCGCGCAATCACCGGAAATATAAACCCCTCACACCGCGCAATCACCGGAAATATAAAACCCCTCACACAGCGCAATCACCGGAAATATGACCCCTCACACCGCGCAATCACCGGAAATATGACACCCCTCACACCGCGCAATCACCGGAAATATAAAACCCCCCACACCGCGCAATCACCGGAAATATAAAACCCCCCACACCGCGCAATCACCGGAAATATATAACCCCCCCACACCGCGCAATCACCGGAAATATAAAACCCCTCACACCGCGCAATCACCGGAAATATAAACCCCTCACACCGCGCAATCACCGGAAATATAAAACCCTCACACCGCGCAATCACCGGAAATATAAACCCCTCACACCGAGCAATCACCGGAAATATAAACACCTTACACCGCGCAATCACCGGAAATATAAAACCCCTCACACCGCGCAATCACCGGAAATATAAACCCCTCACACCGCGCAATCACCGGAAATATAAAACTCCTCACAACGCGCAATCACCGGAAATATAAACCCCTCACACCGCGCAATCACCGGAAATATAAAACCCCTCACACCGCGCAATCACCGGAAATATAAACCCGTCACACCGCGCAATCACCGGAAATATAAACCCCTCACACCCCGCAATCACAGGAAATATAAACCCCCTCACACTGCACAATCACCGGAAATATAAAACCCCTCACACCGCGCAATCACCGGAAATATAAAACCCCTAACACCGCGCAATCACCGGAAATATAAAACCCCTCACACCGCGCAATCACCGGAAATATAAAACTCCTCACACCGCACAATCCCCGGAAATATAAACCCCTCACACCGCGCAATCACCGGAAATATAAACCCCTCACACCCCGCAATCATCAGAAATATAAAACCCCTCACACCGCGCAATCACCGGAAATATAAACCCCTCACACCGCGCAATCACCGGAAATATAAAACCACACACACCGCGCAATCACAGGAAATATAAAACCCCTCACACCGCGCAATCACGGAAATATAAAACCCCTCACACCGCGCAATCACCAGAAATATAAACCCCTCACACCGCGCAATCACCGGAAATATAAAACCCTCCACACCGCGCAATCACCGGAAATATAAAACCCCCACACCGCGCAATCACCGGAAATATAAAACCCCTCACACCGCGCAATCACCGGAAATATAACCCCTCACAACGCGCAATCACCGGAAATATAAAACCTTCACACCGCGCAATCACCGGAAACATAAACCCCCTCACACCGCGCAATCACCGGAAATATAAACCCCCTCACACTGCGCAATCACCGGATATATAAACCCCCTCACACCGCGCAATCACCGGAAATATAAACCCCCTCACACCGTGCAATCACCTGAAATATAAAACCCCTCACACCGCGCAATCACCTGAAATATAAAACCCCTCACACCGCGCAATCACCGGAAATATAAACCCCTCACACCGCGCAATCACCGGAAATATAAACCCCTCACACCGCGCAATCACCGGAAATATAAAACCCCTCACACCGCGCAATCACCGGAAATATAAACCCCCTCACACCGCGCAATCACCGGAAATATAAACCCCTCACACCGCGCAATCACCGGAAATATAAAACCCCTCACACCGCGCAATCACCGGAAATATAAACCCCCCCACACCGCGCAATCACCGGAAATATAAACCCCCTCACACCGCGCAATCACCGGAAATCTAAAACCCCTCACACCGCGCAATCACCGGAAATATAAAACCCCTCACACCGCGCAATCACCGGAAATATAAACCCCCCCACACCGCACAATCACTGGAAATATAAACCCCTCACACCGCGCAATCACCGGAAATATAAAACCCCCCACACCGCGCCATCACCGGAAATATAAAACCACTCACACCCCGCAATCACCGGAAATATAAAACCCCTCACACCGCGCAATCACCGGAAATATAAAACCCCTCACACCGCGCAATCACCGGAGATATAAACCCCTCACACCGCGCAATCACCGGAGATATAAACACCTCACACCGCGCAATCACCGGAAATATAAACCCCCCCACACCGCACAATCACTGGAAATATAAACCCCTCACACCGCGCAATCACCGGAAATATAAAACCCCTCATATCGCGCAATCACCGGAAATATAAAACCCTCACACCGCGCAATCACCGGAAATATAAAACCCCTCACACCGCGCAATCACCGGAAATATAAACCCCTCACACCGCGCAATCACCGGAAATATAACCCCCCCCCCCACACCGCGCAATGACCGGAAATATAAACCCCTCACACCGCGCAATCACCGGAAATATAAACCCCCCCACACCGCACAATCACCAGAAATATAAAACCCTCACACCGCGCAATCACCGGAAATATAAAACCCTCACACCGCGCAATCACCGGAAATATAAACCCCCTCACACCGCGCAATCATCGGAAATATAAACCCCTCACACCGCGCAATCACCGGAAATATAAACCCCTCACACCGCGCAATCACCGGAAATATAAAACCCCCCACACCGCGCAATCACCAGAAATATAAAACCCCTCACACCGCGCCATCACCGGAAATATAACCCCCCCTCACACCGCGCAATCACCGGAAATATAAACCCCTCACACTGCGCAATCACCGAAAATATAAAACCCCCCCACACCGCGCAATCACCGGAAATATAAACCCCTCACACCGCGCAATCACCGGAAATATAAACCCCCCCACACAATCACCGGAAATATAATCCACTCACACCGCGCAATCACCGTAAATATAAACCCCTCACACAGCGCTATCACTGGAAATATAAAACCCCTCACACCACGCAATTACCGGAAATATAAAACCCCTCACACCGCGCAATCACCGGAAATATAAAACCCCTCACACCGCGCAATCACCGGAAATATAAAACTCCTCTCACCGCGCAATCACCAGAAATATAAACCCCTCACACCGCGCAATCACCGGAAATATAAACCCCTCACACCGCGCAATCACCGGAAATATAAACTCCCTCACACCGCGCAATCACCGGAAATATAAAACCCCTCACACCGCGCAATCACCGGAAATATAAAACCCCTCACACCGCGCAATCACCGGAAATATAAAACCCCCTCACACCACGCAATCACCGGAAATATAAAACCCCCTCACACAGCGCAATCACCGGAAATATAAAACCCCTCACACCGCGCAATCACCGGAAATATAAAACACAACACACCGTGCAATTACCGGAAATATAAAACCCCTCACACCGCGCAATCACCGGAAATATAAAACCCCTCACACCGCGCAATCACCGGAAATATAAAACCCCTCACACCGCGCAATCACCGGAAATATAAAACCCCCTCACACAGCGCAATCACCGGAAATATAAAACCCCTCACACCGCGCAATCACCGGAAATATAAAACACAACACACCGTGCAATTACCGGAAATATAAAACCCCTCACACCGTGCAATTACCGGAAATATAAAACCCCTCACACCGCGCAATCACCGGAAATATAAAACCCCTCACACCGCGCAATCACCGGAAATATAAAACCCCTCACACCGCGCAATCACCGGAAATATAAAACCCTTCACACCGCGCAATCACCGGAAATATAAAACCCCTCACACCGCGCAATCACCGGAAATATAAACCCCCTCACACCGCGCAATCACCGGAAATATAAAACCCCTCACACCGCGCAATCACCCGAAATATAAACCCCCCACACCGCGCAATCACTGGAAATATAAACCCCCTCACACCGCGCAATCACCGGAAATATAACCCCCTCACACCGCGCAATCACCGGAAATATAAACCCCTCACACCGCGCAATCACCGGAAATATAAAACCCCTCACACCGCGCAATCACCGGAAATATAAAACCCCTCACACCGCGCAATCACCGGAAATATAAAACCTCCCACACCGCGCAATCACCGGAAATATAAAACCCCCCACACCGCGCAATCACCGGAAATATAAACCCCTCACACCGCGCAATCACCGGAAATATAAAACACCTCACAACGCGCAATCACCGGAAATATAAAACCCCCCACACCGCGCAATCACCGGAAATATAAAACCCCCACACTGCGCAATCACCGGAAATATAAACCGCTCAGACCGCGCAATCACCGGAAATATAAACCCCCCCACACCGCGCAATCACCGGAAATATAAAACCACACACACCGCGCAATCACAGGAAATATAAAACCCCTCACACCGCGCAATCACCAGAAATATAAAACCCCTCACACCGCGCAATCACCGGAAATATAAACCCCTCACACCGCGCAATCACCGGAAATATAAAACCACACACACCGCGCAATCACAGGAAATATAAAACCCCTCACACCGCGCAATCACCAGAAATATAAACCCCTCACACCGCGCAATCACCGGAAATATAAAACCCTCCACACCGCGCAATCACCGGAAATATAAAACCCCCACACCGCGCAATCACCGGAAATATAAAACCCCTCACACCGCGCAATCACCGGAAATATAAACCCCTCACACCGCGCAATCACCGGAAATATAAAACCCCTCACACCGCGCAATCACCAAAAATATAACCCCTCACAACGCGCAATCACCGGAAATATAAAACCTTCACACCGCGCAATCACCTGAAACATAAACCCCCTCACACCGCGCAATCACCGGAAATATAAACCCCCCACACCGCGCAATCACCGGAAATATAAAACCCCCCACACACCGCGCAATCACCAGAAATATAAAACCCCCCCACACCGCGCAATCACCGGAAATATAACACCCCTCACAACGCGCAATCACCGGAAATATAACCCCCTCACACCGCGTAATCACCGGAAATATAAAACCCCTCACACCGCGCAATCACCGGAAATATAAAACCCCTCACACCGCGCAATCACCGGAAATATAAACCCCCCACACCGCACAATCACCGGAAATATAAACCCCCCACACCGCACAATCACGGAAATATAAACCGCTCACACCGCGCAATCACCGGAAATATAAAACCGCTCACACCGCGCAATCACAGGAAATATAAAACCCCTCACACCGCGCAATCACCGGAAATATAAACCCCTCACACCGCGCAATCACCGGAAATATAAAACCACACACACCGCGCAATCACAGGAAATATAAAACCCCTCACACCGCGCAATCACCGGAAATATAAAACCCCTCACACCGCGCAATCACCAGAAATATAAACCCCTCACACCGCGCAATCACCGGAAATATAAAACCCTCCACACCGCGCAATCACCGGAAATATAAAACCCCCACACCGCGCAATCACCGGAAATATAATACCCCTCACACCGCGCAATCACCGGAAATATAACCCCTCACAACGCGCAATCACCGGAAATATAAAACCTTCACACCGCGCAATCACCGGAAACATAAACCCCCTCACACCGCGCAATCACCGGAAATATAAACCCCCCACACCGCGCAATCACCGGAAATATAAAACCCCCCACACACCGCGCAATCACCAGAAATATAAAACCCCCCCACACCGCGCAATCACCGGAAATATAACACCCCTCACACCGCGCAATCACCGGAAATATAACCCCCTCACACCGCGTAATCACCGGAAATATAAAACCCCTCACACCGCGCAATCACCGGAAATATAAATCCCCTCACACCGCGCAATCACCGGAAATATAAACCCCCCCACACCGCACAATCACCGGAAATATAAACCCCCCCACACCGCACAATCACCGGAAATATAAACCCCTCACAACGCGCAATCACCGGAAATATAAAACCGCTCACACCGCGCAATCACCGGAAACATAAACCCCCTCACACCGCGCAATCACCGGAAATATAAACCCCCTCACACCGCGCAATCACCGGAAATATAAACCCCTCACACCGCGCAATCACCGGAAATATAAACCACACACACCGCGCAATCACAGGAAATATAAAACCCCTCACACCGCGCAATCACCAGAAATATAAACCCCTCACACCGCGCAATCACCGGAAATATAAAACCCTCCACACCGCGCAATCACCGGAAATATAAAACCCCCACACCGCGCAATCACCGGAAATATAAAACCCCTCACACCGCGCAATCACCGGAAATATAACCCCTCACAACGCGCAATCACCGGAAATATAAAACCTTCACACCGCGCAATCACCGGAAACATAAACCCCCTCACACCGCGCAATCACCGGAAATATAAACCCCCCACACCGCGCAATCACCGGAAATATAAAACCCCCCACACACCGCGCAATCACCAGAAATATAAAACCCCCCCACACCGCGCAATCACCGGAAATATAACACCCCTCACACCGCGCAATCACCGGAAATATAACCCCCTCACACCGCGTAATCACCGGAAATATACAAAACCCCTCACACCGCGCAATCACCGGAAATATAAAACCCCTCACACCGCGCAATCACCGGAAATATAAACCCCCTCACACCGCGCAATCACCGGAAATATAAACCGCTCACACCGCGCAATCACCGGAAATATAAACCCCCCCACACCGCACAATCACCGGAAATATAAACCGCTCACACCGCGCAATCACCGGAAATATAAAACCGCTCACACCGCGCAATCACCGGAAATATAAAATCCCTCACTCCGCGCAATCACCGGAAATATAAAACCCCTCACACCGCGCAATCACCGGAAATATAAACCCCCCACACCGCGCAATCACCGGAAATATAAAACCCTCCACACCGTGCAATCACCGGAAATATAAAACCCCCCACACCGCGCAATCACCGGAAATATAAAACTCCTCACACCGCGCAATCACCGGAAATATAAACCACCCACACCGCGCAATCACCGGAAATATAAAACACCTCACACCGCGCAATCACCGGAAATATAAACCCCTCACACCGTGCAATCACCGGAAATATAAACCCCTCACACCGCGCAATCACCGGAAATATAAACCTCCCCCACACCGCGTAATCACCGGAAATATAAAACTCCCTCACACCGCGCAATCACCGGAATTATAAACCACTCACACCGCGCAATCACCGGAAATATAAACCCCTCACACCGCGCAATCACCGGAAATATAAAACCCCTCACACAGCGCAATCACCGGAAATATGACCCCTCACACCGCGCAATCACCGGAAATATGACACCACACACACCGCGCAATCACAGGAAATATAAAACCCCTCACACCGCGCAATCACCAGAAATATAAACCCCTCACACCGCGCAATCACCGGAAATATAAAACCCTCCACACCGCGCAATCACCGGAAATATAAAACCCCCACACCGCGCAATCACCGGAAATATAAACCCCTCACACCGCGCAATCACCGGAAATATAAAACCTTCACACCGCGCAATCACCAGAAACATAAGCCCCCTCACACCGCGCAATCACCGGAAATATAAACCCCCCACATCGCGCAATCACCGGAAATATAAAACCCCACACACACCGCGCAATCACCAGAAATATAAAACCCCCCCCACACCGCGCAATCACCGGAAATATAACACCCCTCACACCGCGCAATCACCGGAAATATAACCCCTTCACACCGCGTAATCACCGGAAATATAAAACCCCCCACACCGCGCAATCACCGGAAATATAAAACTCCTCACACCGCGCAATCACCGGAAATATAAACCACCCACACCGCGCAATCACCGGAAATATAAAACACCTCACACCGCGCAATCACCGGAAATATAAACCCCTCACACCGCGCAATCACCGGAAATATAAACCCCTCACACCGCTCAATCACCGGAAATATAAAACCCCTCACACCGCGCAATCACCGGAAATATAAACCTCCCCCACACCGCGTAATCACCGGAAATATAAAACTCCCTCACACCGTGCAATCACCGGAATTATAAACCACTCACACCGCGCAATCACCGGAAATATAAACCCCTCACACCGCGCAATCACCGGAAATATAAAACCCCTCACACAGCGCAATCACCGGAAATATGACCCCTCACACCGCGCAATCACCGGAAATATGACACCCCTCACACCGCGCAATCACCGGAAATATAAAACCCCCCACACCGCGCAATCACCGGAGATATAAAACCCCCCACACCGCGCAATCACCGGAAATATATAACCCCCCCACACCGCGCAATCACCGGAAATATAAAACCCCTCACACTGCGCAATCACCGGAAATATAAACCCCTCACACCGCGCAATCACCGGAAATATAAAACCCTCACACCGCGCAATCACCGGAAATATAAACCCCTCACACCGAGCAATCACCGGAAATATAAACACCTTACACCGCGCAATCACCGGAAATATAAAACCCCTCACACCGCGCAATCACCGGAAATATAAACCCCTCACACCGTGCAATCACCGGAAATATAAAACTCCTCACAACGCGCAATCACCGGAAATATAAACCCCTCACACCGCGCAATCACCGGAAATATAAAACCCCTCACACCGCGCAATCACCGGAAATATAAACCCGTCACACCGCGCAATCACCGGAAATATAAACCCCTCACACCCCGCAATCACAGGAAATATAAACCCCCTCACACTGCACAATCACCGGAAATATAAAACCCCTCACACCGCGCAATCACCGGAAATATAAAACCCCTAACACCGCGCAATCACCGGAAATATAAAACCCCTCACACCGCGCAATCACCGGAAATATAAAACTCCTCACACCGCACAATCCCCGGAAATATAAACCCCTCACACCGCGCAATCACCGGAAATATAAACCCCTCACACCCCGCAATCATCAGAAATATAAAACTCCTCACACCGCGCAATCACCGGAAATATAAAACGTTCTGTCTCACAAAATAGCGACGCAAAACGGTTTTCTTTTTTGAACAAATTTTTCTTTCCTTGTCGAAGATAAATCTCAAAATTTGGTGTCGTCGTAATCGTATTGACCCGGAGAATAAAGGTAACAAGTCATTTTCACCGCATGGTGAACGCCGCAAAAACTAAACCTAAAAATCAATAGGATTCACTGCGTTTTCCTCTATTCCAGCCCACAATTGTTTCCTCTTTCCCAGCACATTATAGGGGACAATAAAGGGGTTTTCCACGATCGGACAACTGATGACCTTCACCAGATAGGTCATCAGTATATGATCTGTGGGGGTCCGACACCCGGACTCCGCACCGATCATCTGCTCCAGCTGCCTCCGGGCACCAGAAGTCCATGCTGAAAGCAGATGCTCCGGTCACGGAATAGAGCGGTCGTGCTGCTGTGTTAAAGTGAATAGGAGCAGAGCATTTAGTTCTGCAGAACGGCCGCTGTGCAGTGGTCGGAGCCATTTGCTTCCGGCTCCAACTACTGCATACCGTTCAAAACATCCGGCAGCCGGAGCAGCTGATCTGTTCGGGGTCCGGGTGTCGGACCCCCACCATCATATACTGATGACCTATCCAGTGGAGGTCATCCGTTGTCTGATCGTGGAAAACCCCTTTTAAAATTACTTCACGTCCAGCACAAGACATGTTCTCATACGGCTATGCCAACGGAAAAACAAAAAAGTTCTGGCTTTTGGAAGGAGGGAGGAAAAATTTGAATTGGCTGCGTGTCCAAGGGGTTAAGTACATAAGAAGAGACAAACATTAATGAATGACAGACTGGTCCAGAGGGAGAGAGACCCTGCCCTCGTAGACTGCACTCTACAAGAGAAGGAGAGACCCTGCCCGTGTAGACTGCACTCTACAAGAGAAGGAGAGACCCTGCCCACATAGACTGCACTCTACAAGAGAAGGAGAGACCCTGCCCGTGTAGACTGCACTCTACAAGAGGAGAGACCCTGCCCGCGTGGCCTGCACTCTACAAGAGAAGGAGAGACCCTGCCCATATAGACTGCACTCTACAAGAGAAGGAGAGACCCTACCCGCGTATACTGCACTCTACAAGAGAAGGAGAGACCCTGCCCGCGTAGACTGCACTCTACAAGAGAAGGAGAGACCCTGCCCGCGTAGACTGCACTCTACAAGAGAAGGAGAGACCCTGGCCACATAGACTGCACGCTACAAGAGAAGGAGAGACCCTACCCGCGTAGACTGTACTTTACAATAGGAGAGAGACCTTGCCCGCGTAGACTGCACTCTACAAGAGAAGGAGAGACCCTGCCCACATAGACTGCACTTTACAAGAGGAGAGATCCTGCCCACGTAGACTGCACTCTACAAGAGAAGGAGAGACCCTGCCCACATAGACTGCACTCTACAAGAGAAGGAGAGATCCTGCCCACATAGACTACACTCTACAAGAGAAGGAGAGACCCTGCCCTCGTAGACTATACTCTACAAGAGAAGGAGAGACCCTGCCCGTGTAGACTGCACTCTACAAGAGAAGGAGAGATCCTGCCCACATAGACTACACTCTACAAGAGAAGGAGAGACCCTGCCCGTGTAGACTACATTCTACAAGAGAAGGAGAGACCCTGCCCGTGTAGACTGCACTCTACAAGAGAAGGAGAGACCCTGCCCGTGTAGACTGCACTCTACAAGAGAAGGAGAGATCCTGCCCACATAGACTACACTCTACAAGAGAAGGAGAGACCCTGCCCACATAGACTGCACTCTACAAGAGAAGGAGAGATCCTGCCCGTGTAGACTGCACTCTACAAGAGAAGGAGAGATCCTGCCCGTGTAGACTGCACTCTACAAGAGGAGAGACCCTGCCCACATAGACTGCACTCTACAAGAGAAGGAGAGAACCTTCCCACATAGACTGCACTATACAAGAGGAGAGACCCTGCCCGCGTAGACTGCACTCTACAAGACAAGGAGAGACCCTGCCCACATAGACTGCACTCTACAAGAGAAGGAGAGAACCTTCCCACATAGACTGCACTATACAAGAGGAGAGACCCTGCCCGCGTAGACTGCACTCTACAAGAGAAGGAGAGAACCTGCCCACATAGACTACACTCTACAAGAGAAGGAGAGAACTTGCCCACATAGACTGCACTCTACAATAGGAGAGACCCTGCCCGCATAGACACTACAAGAGTAGACAGTAGGTGAGGGTAGAAGCTGGTCATCCGGTGGAGTAGTGGCAGCCGGTTATTTTAGGGTGTAAGCTTTTCTGAATAGGGGGTGTTCAGGTTACTAGTGAAGGTTTGGATAGTGGGAGAGATCTGATGAGTTGGGCTAAAGAGGTCAGAATGTGGGGGAAGCACGGGAGAAATCTAGATGATGATGTGAGGAACAGATAAAATGAGAACAAAGAAGGTCTTGTGAGGACCGGAGATTATGTGTGGGAAGGTATCAGGAGATTAGGGCAGAGATGTATGGAGGGGACGGTTTGTTGACATCCTTGCATGTCATTTTTAATATGTATAACTTAATTTAGTAGGCAATGGGTGGCCAGTGACCGCAGAGGTGGAATGAGGGGACAAGGTAGATTTATCCTTGCAGCTGAGTTGAGAATGGGTAGGAGGGGTGCAATAGTGTTAGATGGGAAGCCACAGAGAAGGGTGTTGGAGTAGTCTAGACAGTAGATGATGAGGGCATATATACTAGCATGTTTGTCTGTTCGAGGAAAGACTGACTTCAAGAGGTTTTTGAGGTTGAGGCAGCAAGAAGTGGTAAGCGCTTGGCTGTGCTATTTGAAATTAAGGGTTATCCCAATGAGCGGACCTGTGAGACCGGGAAACGTGTGGAGCCATTAACTGTGATTTGATAGTTCTGGTAAGGGGGTTGAGTGAAATGGGGAAAAGATGATTCCGTTTTCTCCATGTTAATCTTAAGGAAGTGGGAGGTGAAAGAGGAGATAACTGTTAGACACTCTAGATAACAGGGAGGTAACATCAAGACCAGAGGCACTGGCGTAGCTATAGGGGTTGCAGCGGTCGCAATTGCGACCGGGCCCCGAAGCCAGGGGGGCCCACGGCCCCCCGCACCACATCAATAAAAAGTTACTATAGTAACTCGGGCCGCGGGCCCCTGTTACTATAGTAACATACTTTACTTACCTTCCTGGTTCCGGATCGCAGCGGAGGTCCTGACGTCAAGCGCTGTGCGCAGCGCATGACGTCACAGCGCTATGCCGCCGCGCACAGCATCGAGACTACAGAACTCCCGCCGCGGCCGAAGAGGAAGGTAAGGTTAGCCCTGACTGGCGGGGTCTGACTCCCGGGACCCGCCAATCAGCTGTTTTGAAGGGGCCGCAGCACTCGTACGAGAGCTGCTCCCCTTCATTCCTGTCACTTCATTCCTGTCACACTGTGAAACGGTGTCGGCGATTCACAGTGTGGGCGAGTAGTGAAATGAAGGGGAAGCAGCTCTCGTACGAGTGCTGCGGCCCCTTCAAAACAGATGATTGGCGGGACCCGGGAGACACATCAGCTATTGATGGCCTATCCTGTGGATAGGCCATCAATGTTTAGGGACTGCACAACCCCTAAGCCTACGATGTAGCAGGCTTAGGGGGCCCATGAGACAGGATCACAGATTGTGTGATCCTGTCTGCTGGGTCCTGTATCTAAGCCAATCACATGGTAGGCTTAGATACATGGCCCATGCGTGATCCTGTCTGCTGGGCCCTGTATCTAAGCCTACCACACTGTAGGTTTAGATACAGGGCCCCAGCACACAGTAATCTTATACTGTATAAGATTACTGTCTGCTGGACCCTGTAACTAAGCCTACCTTGTGGTAGGCTTAGATACAGGGTCCCACAGACAGTATCACACATGGGCCCTGTATCTAAGCCTTAGGGTATGTGCACAGACACTAATTACGTCCGTAATTGACGGACGTATTTCGGCCGCAAGTACCGAACACAGTGCAGTGAGCCGGGCTCCTAGCATTATAGTTATGTACGACGCTAGGAGTCCCTGGCTCGCTGCAGGACAACTGTCCCATACTGTAAACATGTTTTCAGTACGGGACAGTTGTCCGGCAGCGAGGCAGGGACTCCTAGCGTCGTACATAAGTACGACGCTAGGAGCCCGGCTCCCTGCACTGTGTTCGGTCCGGTACTTGCGGCCGAAATACGTCCGTCAATTACGGACGTAATTAGTGTGTGTGCACATACCCTAACACATGTGTTACTAATCATTTTTTGTGTGTTTTCTTACAGGTTCGGTCGTTGGACTACGGCGGATTCCAGGACTACTTCGATGACAGCTTTTTTTTTATTAATAAAATGGTTAATGAGGGTTGTGTGTGTTTTTTTTTTTATTTCAATAAAATATTTTTTCTATGTCTTTGTGGTTTTTTTTTAAACTATATTACTACCGCCTTAGTAATGGCCGCCGGCTGATTGACAGCGTCCATTGCTAAGGCGGGACTTAGTGTTAGCTGCTGCAGAGGCTAACACTAACCCCCTTTATTACCCCGGTACCCACCGCCACCAGGGGTGCTGGGAAGAGCCGGGTACGATCCAGTACCTGACCATCTGTAGTGATGGTCGGCCACTGGGGTGGCCGCAGGCTGGTATTATCAGGAGGGGAAAGGCCAAAAACAGTGGCCCTTCCCATCCTGGTAATGCTGCCTGCTGCTGCTTTATTGTATCTGGCTGGTTATGAAAATGGGGGGGACCCCACGTAATTTATAAAAAAAAATTATTGGAAAGAACGATGTCGGGTCCCCCCCAATTTTCATAACCAGCCAGATACAACACAGCAGCAGCAGGCAGCATTACAAGGGTGGGAAGGGCCACTGTTTTTGGCCTTCCCCAGCCTAATACTACCAGCCTGCGGCCACCCCGGTGCCTGCCCGTCACTACAGATGGTCGGGTACTGGTTTGTACCCGGCTCTTCCCAGTACCCCTGGTGGCGGTGGGTACCGGGGTAATAATGGAGGTTAGTGTAGCCTCTGCACCGGCTAACATTAAGCCTCGCCTTAGTAATGGAGATTGTCAATCAGCCAGCGGCCATTACTAAGGCGGTGATAATAAAGTTTAAAAAGATACAAGCACATAGAAAAAATATTTTATTGAAATAAAAAAACACAACCCTCATTAACCACATTATTGAGAATAAAAGAAACGCCGTCATTGAAGTCCTCGTATCCGAAGTCCAACAACCGAACATGTAAAAAAAAACATAAACACACAAAAATAATCAGTAACACATAAAGAAACAAAATTATTATTCTTACCTATCCTGGGTCCAGCGCTGGAGCCGCAATGTCAGCGAGCTGGGCCCTGTATCTAATCCTATCATGTGTGATACAGTCTGCTGAGCTGTGTATCTAATCCAATCATGTATGATACTGTCTGCTGGGCCCTATATCTAATCCGATCATGTGTGATACTGTCTGCTGAGCCACTGTATCTAATCCTATCATGTGTGATACTGTCTGCTGAGCCACTGTATCTAATCCTATCATGTGTGGTACTGTCTTCTGAGCCACTGTATCTAATCCTATCATGTGTGATACTGTCTGCTGAGCCACTGTATCTAATCCTATCATGTGTGGTACTGTCTGCTGAGCCACTGTATCTAATCCTATCATGTGTGGTACTGTCTGCTGAGCCACTGTATCTAATCCTATCATGTGTGATACTGTCTGCTGGGCCACTGTATCTAATCCTATCATGTGTGATACTGTCTGCTCAGCCACTGTATCTAATCCTATCCATAGTTTATAGGGTCGTAGTGCTATAGATATGCTATGCTGTCTCATATACACACTTTTTTTTGGGGCGGACACATATGTATTGGGGCTATTTCCCGGACATTTTAAGCCCTGAGGGTATGTTCACACGGCAGCGTCCGTTACGGCTGAAATTACTGTGCTGTTTTCAGGAGAAAACAGCACCGTAATTTCAGCCGTAATGGCATGTGCAGGCGTCTTTTGCTGCGTCCATTACGGAAGTAATTGAATCTGGTTTTCCATGGAGTCCATGGAAAACGGCTCCATTTACGTCTGAAGAACTGACAGGCACTTTTTTACGCGCCGCCTTTTGACAGCGGCGCGTAAAAAAAAATGACCGTCGGCACAGAACATCGTAAGACCCATTCAAATGAGTGGGCAGATGTTTGCCGACGCTTTTGAGCCGCATTTTCGGACGTAATTCAATGCTAAAACGCCCGAATTACGTCCGTAAATAGTGTGTGTGTGAACCCAGCCTTAGTGACGCCCCGGCTGCTAGTGCTGCATTGTTGGGTCACTTAGGAGACCCAGCGATGCAGCTGAAAGCGGACCGTCGGCCATGAGAAGTTTGCGGGGGGGGCCCAGTAAGAATTTTTGCATCGGGGCCCATGAGCCTCTAGCTACGCCCCTGACCAGAGGTAAATTTGACCAAAGATTTAGATGGAGAAAAGTAAGGGATCCAGAACACTGAGACCCATGAGGGAGCGATAGTAAATCTTTAGTTGGTAAGGTATGAGGAGATCCAGGAGAGGGCCAAGTCTGTGATGTCAAGGGACTAGAGAATTTGTATCAGGAGGGTGTGATCGACTGTGCCGAAGGTGGTGGACAGGTCTAGAAGGAGGAGCACAGAGTAATGTAGAAGCAGAGGACAGGTCTAGAAGGAGGAGCACAGAGTAATGTAGAAGCAGAGGACAGGTCTAGAAGAAGGAGGAGCACAGAGTAATGTAGAAGCAGAGGACAGGTCTAGAAGAAGGAGGAGCACAGAGTAATGTAGAAGCAGAGGACAGGTCTAGAAGAAGGAGGAGCACAGAGTAATGTAGAAGCAGAGGACAGGTCTAGAAGGAGGAGCACAGAGTAATGTAGAAGCAGAGGACAGGTCTAGAAGGAGGAGCACAGAGTAATGTAGAAGCAGAGGACAGGTCTAGAAGAAGGAGGAGCACAGAGTAATGTAGAAGCAGAGGACAGGTCTAGAAGAAGGAGGAGCACAGAGTAATGTAGAAGCAGAGGACAGGTCTAGAAGAAGGAGGAGCACAGAGTAATGTAGAAGCAGAGGACAGGTCTAGAAGGAGGAGCACAGAGTAATGTAGAAGCAGAGGACAGGTCTAGAAGGAGGAGCACAGAGTAATGTAGAAGCAGAGGACAGGTCTAGAAGAAGGAGGAGCACAGAGTAATGTAGAAGCAGAGGACAGGTCTAGAAGGAGGAGCACAGAGCAATGTAGAAGCAGAGGACAGGTCTAGAAGGAGAAGCACAGAGTAATGTAGAAGCAGAGGACAGGTCTAGAAGGAGGAGCACAGAGCAATGTAGAAGCAGAGGACAGGTCTAGATGAAGGAGGAGCACAGAGTAATGTAGAAGCAGAGGACAGGTCTAGAAGGAGAGGCACAGAGTAATGTAGAAGCAGAGGACAGGTCTAGAAGGAGGAGCACAGAGTAATGTAGAAGCAGAGGACAGGTCTAGAAGGAGGAGCACAGAGTAATGTAGAAGCAGAGGACAGGTCTAGAAGGAGAGGCACAGAGTAATGTAGAAGCAGAGGACAGGTCTAGAAGGAGGAGCACAGAGTAATGTAGAAGCAGAGGACAGGTCTAGAAGGAGGAGCACAGAGTAATGTAGAAGCAGAGGACAGGTCTAGAAGGAGGAGCACAGAGTAATGTAGAAACAGAGGACAGGTCTAGAAGGAGGAGCACAGAGTAATGGTAGAAGCAGAGGACAGGTCTAGAAGGAGCACAGAATAATGAAGAAGTGGGGGAACAGGTTTAAAAGGAAAAGCACCAAGTAATGTAGACGATGGAGGACAGGTCACGCTTTACAGAAGTCTGTGTGTAAGATGTGACTGCTAAGTGATAAGATGATGCAGAGATCCTGCACACCCAGCACAATACATGCTGCTACCTCACACTAAACTACCAGGACATACACACTGTATTGGTGGGACGTACTGCGCATGCACACTGGTCTGGCGGGACCTTCCGCGCCTGCGCACTGGTCTGGCGGGACCTTCCGCGCCTGCGCACTGGTCTGGCGGGACCTTCCGCGCCTGCCCACTGGTCTGGCGGGACCTTCCGCGCCTGCCCACTGGTCTGGCGGGACCTTCCGCTCCTGCCCACTGGTCTGGCGGGACCTTCCGCACATGCTCGCAGGACTGGCGGGACCTTCCGCACATGCTCGCAGGACTGGCGGGACCTTCTGCACATTCACACGTGACCGCTGGTTCCCAATAACCATGGTTAGTATCTGTCTTTCAGATGTGAATAAAGTTACTATCCGGTAAAATAATCTACAAGGAAAAGGGGAATACTATAATAATTAAGAATTTTAGATGTCTCTGAAGATCCAGGATCTCTGAGGTAACTTCTAATATCTGTAAAAACTTATATTAGGGGTGTATTCATTCATAAAGGGCATCTGTCACATTGACCACCAGTCTGATCTGTTGGCAGCAGATTATATAGCAGGAGGACCTGAGCAGATTGTGTCTCTCCATTCACTTCTATAGGAGCTACGGAAACCGCCTAACAAGGCCACCCAGAGGTGGAGCCGCATCTATCAGACATTTCTGGCATATCCTGGGGGGAAATGTCCGTGTTGGGAATACCCCTTTATTCCATGTGGTGACGGCTCTTAGAAGATGTTTCTCTCAATGATGAATAAGTGAGGTTCTGTATGTCACACGTGATGATGTCCCCTGTATGATCTCCATCTTCTCCTTTCTTCATAAAGACGTCTGCAGTACTAGATCCTCCAGTTCCTCCAGTTTTCTCATCTTCTCCTCCACAACGTTCCTTCTCCTGAATGACCCACCAAGGATGGACAAGGACAGGAATGAGATGAGCAGAAGAATATTAGACTTCACCTTGGAGATCATCTACCTGTTGAGCGGAGAGGTAAACTTTTCTACATTATAGAACAAGTCCCACATAGGGAAGGGACAATACATAATAGGAGGAATCCAGTGTCCTGTATAACAACGTCCAGATCTTCCAAGTGACGTCAAGAAGCTGCAGATCAGCCACCAATATGGTCAGTTATGTGTCATGTCACCAATGCAGCAATAGTAATGTTGTAGAGCAATGAGAATGACCAGGAACCAGGAGGATCAGGATGACATCTATATAGAAACATAGAAGATGACGGCAGGAGGAGAGCACATGGTCCATCTAGTCCCCCCAATATTATTTCCTTTTTAGTTTTGGCCTCGTTCTATTTTCTCAATGTCTTTTTGTAGGTGAGGTCTCCAGTATTACAGATGTGGGGTCACTAGAGGTCTATACAGCGGGGTCACAATCTCCCTCTTTCTACTGAGGGGGGAATACTGTGTTCAGTTCTCTAAGTGTCTCTCTCCATACACAGGAGTACACCATAGTGAAGAAGACATCGGGTGACTGTACGACTCCCATCATCCATGAGTCAGGAGGATGGAGCAGTAGTCGGAGCCCCATCACAGAGCCTCCCCCTCACTCCCGGATACATGAGAAGAAGATCTTAGAACTGATCTACAAGATGACGGAGCTGCTGACTGGAGAGGTGACACTGCTGGGAATGCTGGGAAATTCGACAGTAACCGCACTGGAGGTGTCTCGGTGATGACTATCTGTAAAGGATCTGCCAGGTACTACGTCTGTGTATACTCCCGGGATTAATCAGTCGACACCTGAGGCCAGACCTCTTAGACTGACACCGGCTCCCACCAACCAGGGTGGCAGGCTCAGGAGTGGGAGAGCCTATCGCGGCCTGGTCAGTCGGAGTTAGCTCCGCCCCCTGTCCATTTATACCTGCCGTGTTCTCTTCCTCTGCTTGTTGAGGCCTTAATACCGTCATGTGCAGCACATATACACGTGTGTACAATGACATGTAATGTAGGAGCTCCACAATTTCGGCTCCTTTTACATCACATTAGATCCCTGTGTTTCGTGCTGCCGGCTGCTCATAACTCTGCATTACAGGTCACATTACATTGTACAGCGCTGGCGGCCGTTCTGGATACAGAAGCCATGAAGACGGGCAGGACGCGCTGTCTCCTAATGCAGAGTTATGGGCAGCCGGCAGCGAGGACTATGGGCAGTCCGTGCTGTAGTCAGAAGTAAACCTGGTAATACAAGTCATGTAGAAAGACGATTATCGGCACACTCCGGCAGTATAATAGTTTCCTATATAATGTCCGTATAATCGGAGGTTCTCTTTAATATTACAAGTTATGGGCACTAGATTCTGGAGATGGGACGCTGATCCAGGGATTTATTCTGATTTCCAGATTTGGAGTCGGGGAGGAGTTTTCCCCTAATTAGACAATTGTCATCCACCTCATGGGGGTTTTATCTTCCTCTGGATCAACACGGTCGGATTATAGGTTGGTCTTGATGGACTTGTGTCTTTCTTCATCCTTAGTAACTGTAACACAGAATGTATGGAGCTAAATTTACCTCTAATATAAAGTACAACGTGTTCTGAAAAAACAATCTCACAATGTCTTGGATAAGTAAAATCTTATTCCCACTTCTGATACGTCTCCACATGGCGTAAACACGGCGGAACGTCCAAAACTCATTTTTGGCGCGACGTGTAGATGAGATTTGTTAAAATCTCACCCTCATTGCTACTACTGTAATACTCTGCAGATTTTCTCGCAATTAAATACTTTGCAGAAAATCTGCATCTTATCAGCCCCGTGTGCACATACCCTTAAAGTGACACGTCAGATTTGAGAAATGGTTCTCTTAAACAGGTCAAAAATAGGCCATGGATTCCACTCCCAGAGGAGTCCCTGACATCACTGTCCATATATGGACAGAGACGTCAGGGGCTCCCTCTAGAAGCACAATTTCCAGCCAAGTTGACGGCAACGCTCTGGCAAATGATTCCGCTCCTAGAGGGAGCTTCAGTGGCGCTATCTACAGGGGATGAGGTGCTATCTGCAGGGGTTTGGCATAAGTTTGATTAAACTAAGGGGGAGATGTGCCGGCACTTGTGGAGAGAGCCGGCGGACAGGAAAGTACAACCCTGTTCCATTCTGCCAATATTTATTTATGTGACACCTGCCCAGGGCATCAGGAGTTGGAAAGTATATAGCCATGTCGTGAAGGGGTTAATTAATATGTATAGAAAATATTGCCTACAGAGATGTACACAGCCTTTAAGAGGCTAATAAGCAAGTGACACCCAGACCATTTTTGGTTGCAGGTAACTAAATAGAGGCGTCCTGTGTCCCACCACGTTCATGTGTATCCGCGTCCACAGAAGGCAGATACAGGTAAATACTATGGTGGAGCAGGGAGCCAGTTACGCCCCGCCGTTCGCTCTGGTAGGGCACAGTCTCCTTTAGGCCTGTGGCTTACAAGGTGCAGGGACCTCGACACCGGTAGTGAGGACCTCAACATTGTAATTCCGGCTCTGATCAGTAAACATAGAAGTGTAGAGAGAAGTGTGTGATATATAGACAGATATACAGTAGTCATGTATTCAGTCCCTGTGTGTTTCCTACAGATGGATCCAGTAGGAGAAATCCACCAGAGAGATGTCCCAGTCCTCTGTATTCCCAGGACTGTCCAGAGGAAAATCCCAATGTCCCAGAGAATCATCAGGTAGATGAAGCTGAGCCGTATACCAGGTCTATATAGGGGGTGCGGAGCTTTTCGGTCCTGCGGTCATTAGGGATGTCACGATACCAGAATTTGGACTCCGATACCGATACTTCGTGTAGTATTGCGATTTTGATACCAAAACGATACTTTACCAGCAGTAATAAAAAAATAATAAAAAAGTTCTTCCGTTTTCTGATGTGAGACGCGAGGCGTGATGATGAATGTAACCTCCATGTACCTCATTAATAGTAATTAACCCCATCATGTTTCTCCGTCATAATGGGTTAATGTGTGAGGTACATGAAGGGGTTAATTACTATTACTGAGGCACATGGAGGTTAAATTCATCA
>NW_027463884.1:0-94748 GCF_050947455.1 Rhinoderma darwinii
ACAGTGCTTCTATACTAATTGCCAGGCGCTGAGACGAATGCCGCCAAGATCCAGCGTCTATGACTTACGGTTCAAGAATTAGCCTTAGAAACAGTGGGAAACAGTGCTTCTATACTAATTGCCAGGAGCTGAGACGAATGCCGCCAATATCGAGCGTCTATGACTTACGGTTCAAGAATTAGCCTCAGAAACAGTGGTTCTGAACATGCTGCCAATAGCTCGCCTGGGAAACATCCAGAGAAGTCCAAGATAGTGTTTTTTAAACTGGCTGCCACGAGCTGAAACGAATGCAGCCAAGAGCGAGCGTCTGTGACTTACGGTTCAGGAGTTATTCACAGAAACATGGTTCTGAACTTTGCTGCCAGCCGCGAAAGTGAAAATAACCAAGATCGAGCGTCTAGGATTTACTTGTCAATAGCTCGCCTGGGAAACATCCAGAGAAGTCAAAGACAGTGCTTCTATACTAATTGCCAGGCGCTGAGACGAATGCCGCCAAGATCCAGCGTCTATGACTTACGGTTCAAGAATTAGCCTCAGAAACAGTGCTTCTATACTAATTGCCATGAGCTGAGACGAATGCCGCCAAGATCGAGCGTCTATGACTTACGGTTCAAGAATTAGCCTCAGAAACAGTGGTTCTGAACATGCTGCCAATAGCTCGCCTGGGAACATCCAGAGAAGTCCAAGATAGTGTTTTTTAGACTGGCTGCCACGAGCTGAAACGAATGCAGCCAAGAGCGAGCGTCTGTGACTTACGGTTCAAGAGTTATTCACAGAAACATGGTTCTGAACTTTGCTGCCAGCCGCGGAAAGCGAAAATAACCAAGATCGAGCGTCTAGGATTTACTTGTCAATAGCTCGTCTGGGAAACATCCAGAGAAGTCAAAAACAGTGCTTCTATACTAATTGCCAGGCGCTGATACGAATGCCGCCAAGATCCAGCGTCTATGACTTACGGTTCAAGAATTAGCCTCAGAAACAGTGGGAAACAGTGCTTCTATACTAATTGCCAGGCGCTAATACGAATGCCGCCAAGATCCAGCGTCTATGACTTACGGTTCAAGAATTAGCCTCAGAAACAGTGGGAAACAGTGCTTCTATACTAATTGCCAGGAGCTGAGACGAATGCCGCCAAAATCGAGCATCTATGACTTACGGTTCAAGAATTAGCCTCAGAAACAGTGGTTCTGAACATGCTGCCAATAGCTCGCCTGGGAAACATCCAGAGAAGTCCAAGATAGTGTTTTTTAGACTGGCTGCCACGAGCTGAAACGAATGCAGCCAAGAGCGAGCGTCTGTGACTTACGGTTCAAGAGTTATTCACAGAAACATGGTTCTGAACTTTGCTGCCAGCCGCGAAAGCGAAAATAACCAAGATCGAGCGTCTAGGATTTACTTGTCAATAGCTCGCCTGGGAAACATCCAGAGAAGTCAAAGACAGTGCTTCTATACTAATTGCCAGGCGCTGAGACGAATGCCGCCAAGATCCAGCGTCTATGACTTACGGTTCAAGAATTAGCCTTAGAAACAGTGGGAAACAGTGCTTCTATACTAATTGCCAGGAGCTGAGACGAATGCCGCCAATATCGAGCGTCTATGACTTACGGTTCAAGAATTAGCCTCAGAAACAGTGGTTCTGAACATGCTGCCAATAGCTCGCCTGGGAAACATCCAGAGAAGTCCAAGATAGTGTTTTTTAGACTGGCTGCCACGAGCTGAAACGAATGCAGCCAAGAGCGAGCGTCTGTGACTTACGGTTCAAGAGTTATTCACAGAAACATGGTTCTGAACTTTGCTGCCAGCCGCGAAAGCGAAAATAACCAAGATCGAGCGTCTAGGATTTACTTGTCAATAGCTCGTCTGGGAAACATCCAGAGAAGTCAAAAACAGTGCTTCTATACTAATTGCCAGGCGCTGAGACGAATGCGGCCAAGATCCAGCGTCTATGACTTACGGTTCAAGAATTAGCCTCAGAAACAGTGGGAAACAGTGCTTCTATACTAATTGCCAGGAACTGAGACGAATGCCGCCAAGATCGAGCGTCTATGACTTACGGTTCAAGAATTAGCCTCAGAAACAGTGGTTCTGAACATGCTGCCAATAGCTCGCCTGGGAAACATCCAGAGAAGTCCAAGATAGTGTTTTTTAGACTGGCTGCCACGAGCTGAAACGAATGCAGCCAAGAGCGAGCGTCTGTGACTTACGGTTCAAGAGTTATTCACAGAAACATGGTTCTGAACTTTGCTGCCAGCCGCGAAAGCGAAAATAACCAAGAGCGAGCGTCTAGGATTTACTTGTCAATAGCTCGCCTGGGAAACATCCAGAGAAGTCAAAGACAGTGCTTCTATACTAATTGCCAGGCGCTGAGACGAATGCCGCCAAGATCCAGCGTCTATGACTTACGGTTCAAGAATTAGCCTTAGAAACAGTGGGAAACAGTGCTTCTATACTAATTGCCAGGAGCTGAGACGAATGCCGCCAATATCGAGCGTCTATGACTTACGGTTCAAGAATTAGCCTCAGAAACAGTGGTTCTGAACATGCTGCCAATAGCTCGCCTGGGAAACATCCAGAGAAGTCCAAGATAGTGTTTTTTAAACTGGCTGCCACGAGCTGAAACGAATGCAGCCAAGAGCGAGCGTCTGTGACTTACGGTTCAGGAGTTATTCACAGAAACATGGTTCTGAACTTTGCTGCCAGCCGCGAAAGTGAAAATAACCAAGATCGAGCGTCTAGGATTTACTTGTCAATAGCTCGCCTGGGAAACATCCAGAGAAGTCAAAGACAGTGCTTCTATACTAATTGCCAGGCGCTGAGACGAATGCCGCCAAGATCCAGCGTCTATGACTTACGGTTCAAGAATTAGCCTCAGAAACAGTGCTTCTATACTAATTGCCATGAGCTGAGACGAATGCCGCCAAGATCGAGCGTCTATGACTTACGGTTCAAGAATTAGCCTCAGAAACAGTGGTTCTGAACATGCTGCCAATAGCTCGCCTGGGAAACATCCAGAGAAGTCCAAGATAGTGTTTTTTAGACTGGCTGCCACGAGCTGAAACGAATGCAGCCAAGAGCGAGCGTCTGTGACTTACGGTTCAAGAGTTATTCACAGAAACATGGTTCTGAACTTTGCTGCCAGCCGCGAAAGCGAAAATAACCAAGATCGAGCGTCTAGGATTTACTTGTCAATAACTCGTCTGGGAACATCCAGAGAAGTCAAAAACAGTGCTTCTATACTAATTGCCAGGCGCTGATACGAATGCCGCCAAGATCCAGCGTCTATGACTTACGGTTCAAGAATTAGCCTCAGAAACAGTGGGAAACAGTGCTTCTATACTAATTGCCAGGCGCTAATACGAATGCCGCCAAGATCCAGCGTCTATGACTTACGGTTCAAGAATTAGCCTCAGAAACAGTGGGAAACAGTGCTTCTATACTAATTGCCAGGCGCTAATACGAATGCCGCCAAGATCCAGCGTCTATGACTTACGGTTCAAGAATTAGCCTCAGAAACAGTGGGAAACAGTGCTTCTATACTAATTGCCAGGAGCTGAGACGAATGCCGCCAAAATCGAGCGTCTATGACTTACGGTTCAAGAATTAGCCTCAGAAACAGTGGTTCTGAACATGCTGCCAATAGCTCGCCTGGGAAACATCCAGAGAAGTCCAAGATAGTGTTTTTTAGACTGGCTGCCACGAGCTGAAACGAATGCAGCCAAGAGCGAGCGTCTGTGACTTACGGTTCAAGAGTTATTCACAGAAACATGGTTCTGAACTTTGCTGCCAGCCGCGAAAGCGAAAATAACCAAGATCGAGCGTCTAGGATTTACTTGTCAATAGCTCGCCTGGGAAACATCCAGAGAAGTCAAAGACAGTGCTTCTATACTAATTGCCAGGCGCTGAGACGAATGCCGCCAAGATCCAGCGTCTATGACTTATGGTTCAAGAATTAGCCTTAGAAACAGTGGGAAACAGTGCTTCTATACTAATTGCCAGGAGCTGAGACGAATGCCGCCAATATCGAGCGTCTATGACTTACGGTTCAAGAATTAGCCTCAGAAACAGTGGTTCTGAACATGCTGCCAATAGCTCGCCTGGGAAACATCCAGAGAAGTCCAAGATAGTGTTTTTTAGACTGGCTGCCACGAGCTGAAACGAATGCAGCCAAGAGCGAGCGTCTGTGACTTACGGTTCAAGAGTTATTCACAGAAACATGGTTCTGAACTTTGCTGCCAGCCGCGAAAGCGAAAATAACCAATATCGAGCGTCTAGGATTTACTTGTCAATAGCTCGTCTGGGAAACATCCAGAGAAGTCAAAAACAGTGCTTCTATACTAATTGCCAGGCGCTGAGACGAATGCGGCCAAGATCCAGCGTCTATGACTTACGGTTCAAGAATTAGCCTCAGAAACAGTGGGAAACAGTGCTTCTATACTAATTGCCAGGAACTGAGACGAATGCCGCCAAGATCGAGCGTCTATGACTTACGGTTCAAGAATTAGCCTCAGAAACAGTGGTTCTGAACATGCTGCCAATAGCTCGCCTGGGAAACATCCAGAGAAGTCCAAGATAGTGTTTTTTAGACTGGCTGCCACGAGCTGAAACGAATGCAGCCAAGAGCGAGCGTCTGTGACTTACGGTTCAAGAGTTATTCACAGAAACATGGTTCTGAACTTTGCTGCCAGCCGCGAAAGCGAAAATAACCAAGATCGAGCGTCTAGGATTTACTTGTCAATAGCTCGCCTGGGAAACATCCAGAGAAGTCAAAGACAGTGCTTCTATACTAATTGCCAGGCGCTGAGACGAATGCCGCCAAGATCGAGCGTCTATGAATTACGGTTCAAGAATTAGCCTCAGAAACAGTGGTTCTGAACATGCTGCCAATAGCTCGCCTGGGAAACATCCAGAGAAGTCCAAGATAGTGTTTTTTAGACTGGCTGCCACGAGCTGAAACGAATGCAGCCAAGAGCGAGCGTCTGTGACTTACGGTTCAAGAGTTATTCACAGAAACATGGTTCTGAACTTTGCTGCCAGCCGCGAAAGCGAAAATAACCAAGAGCGAGCGTCTAGGATTTACTTGTCAATAGCTCGCCTGGGAAACATCCAGAGAAGTCAAAGACAGTGCTTCTATACTAATTGCCAGGCGCTGAGACGAATGCCGCCAAGATCCAGCGTCTATGACTTACGGTTCAAGAATTAGCCTTAGAAACAGTGGGAAACAGTGCTTCTATACTAATTGCCAGGAGCTGAGACGAATGCCGCCAATATCGAGCGTCTATGACTTACGGTTCAAGAATTAGCCTCAGAAACAGTGCTTCTATACTAATTGCCATGAGCTGAGACGAATGCCGCCAAGATCGAGCGTCTATGACTTACGGTTCAAGAATTAGCCTCAGAAACAGTGGTTCTGAACATGCTGCCAATAGCTCGCCTGGGAAACATCCAGAGAAGTCCAAGATAGTGTTTTTTAGACTGGCTGCCACGAGCTGAAACGAATGCAGCCAAGAGCGAGCGTCTGTGACTTACGGTTCAAGAGTTATTCACAGAAACATGGTTCTGAACTTTGCTGCCAGCCGCGAAAGCGAAAATAACCACGATCGAGCGTCTAGGATTTACTTGTCAATAGCTCGTCTGGGAAACATCCAGAGAAGTCAAAAACAGTGCTTCTATACTAATTGCCAGGCACTGATACGAATGCCGCCAAGATCCAGCGTCTATGACTTACGGTTCAAGAATTAGCCTCAGAAACAGTGGGAAACAGTGCTTCTATACTAATTGCCCAGGCGCTAATACGAATGCCGCCAAGATCCAGCGTCTATGACTTACGGTTCAAGAATTAGCCTCAGAAACAGTGGGAAACAGTGCTTCTATACTAATTGCCAGGCGCTAATACGAATGCCGCCAAGATCCAGCGTCTATGACTTACGGTTCAAGAATTAGCCTTAGAAACAGTGGGAAACAGTGCTTCTATACTAATTGCCAGGAGCTGAGACGAATGCCGCCAATATCGAGCGTCTATGACTTACGGTTCAAGAATTAGCCTCAGAAACAGTGGTTCTGAACATGCTGCCAATAGCTCGCCTGGGAAACATCCAGAGAAGTCCAAGATAGTGTTTTTTAGACTGGCTGCCACGAGCTGAAACGAATGCAGCCAAGAGCGAGCGTCTGTGACTTACGGTTCAAGAGTTATTCACAGAAACATGGTTCTGAACTTTGCTGCCAGCCGCGAAAGCGAAAATAACCAAGATCGAGCGTCTAGGATTTACTTGTCAATAGCTCGCCTGGGAAACATCCAGAGAAGTCCAAGATAGTGTTTTTTAAACTGGCTGCCACGAGCTGAAACGAATGCAGCCAAGAGCGAGCGTCTGTGACTTACGGTTCAAGAGTTATTCACAGAAACATGGTTCTGAACTTTGCTGCCAGCCGCGAAAGCGAAAATAACCAAGATCGAGCGTCTAGGATTTACTTGTCAATAGCTCGCCTGGGAAACATCCAGAGAAGTCAAAGACAGTGCTTCTATACTAATTGCCAGGCGCTGAGACGAATGCCGCCAAGATCCAGCGTCTATGACTTACGGTTCAAGAATTAGCCTTAGAAACAGTGGGAAACAGTGCTTCTATACTAATTGCCAGGAGCTGAGACGAATGCCGCCAATATCGAGCGTCTATGACTTACGGTTCAAGAATTAGCCTCAGAAACAGTGGTTCTGAACATGCTGCCAATAGCTCGCCTGGGAAACATCCAGAGAAGTCCAAGATAGTTTTTTTTAGACTGGCTGCCACGAGCTGAAACGAATGCAGCCAAGAGCGAGCGTCTGTGACTTACGGTTCAAGAGTTATTCACAGAAACATGGTTCTGAACTTTGCTGCCAGCCGCGAAAGTGAAATAACCAAGATCGAGCGTCTAGGATTTACTTGTCAATAGCTCGCCTGGGAAACATCCAGAGAAGTCAAATACAGTGCTTCTATACTAATTGCCAGGCGCTGAGACGAATGCCGCCAAGATCCAGCGTCTATGACTTACGGTTCAAGATTAGCCTTAGAAACAGTGGGAAACAGTGCTTCTATACTAATTGCCAGGAGCTGAGACGAATGCCGCCAATATCGAGCGTCTATGACTTACGGTTCAAGAATTAGCCTCAGAAACAGTGGGAAACAGTGCTTCTATACTAATTGCCAGGCGCTAATACGAATGCCGCCAAGATCCAGCGTCTATGACTTACGGTTCAAGAATTAGCCTCAGAAACAGTGGGAAACAGTGCTTCTATACTAATTGCCAGGAGCTGAGACGAATGCCGCCAAGATCGAGCGTCTATGACTTACGGTTCAAGAATTAGCCTCAGAAACAGTGGTTCTGAACATGCTGCCAATAGCTCGCCTGGGAAACATCCAGAGAAGTCCAAGATAGTGTTTTTTAGACTGGCTGCCACGAGCTGAAACGAATGCAGCCAAGAGCGAGCGTCTGTGACTTACGGTTCAAGAGTTATTCACAGAAACATGGTTCTGAACTTTGCTGCCAGCTGCGAAAGCGAAAATAACCAAGATCGAGCGTCTAGGATTTACTTGTCAATAGCTCGCCTGGGAAACATCCAGAGAAGTCCAAGATAGTGTTTTTTAAACTGGCTGCCACGAGCTGAAACGAATGCAGCCAAGAGCGAGCGTCTGTGACTTACGGTTCAAGAGTTATTCACAGAAACATGGTTCTGAACTTTGCTGCCAGCCGCGAAAGCGAAAATAACCAAGATCGAGCGTCTAGGATTTACTTGTCAATAGCTCGCCTGGGAAACATCCAGAGAAGTCAAATACAGTGCTTCTATACTAATTGCCAGGCGCTGAGACGAATGCCGCCAAGATCCAGCGTCTATGACTTACGGTTCAAGAATTAGCCTTAGAAACAGTGGGAAACAGTGCTTCTATACTAATTGCCAGGAGCTGAGACGAATGCCGCCAATATCGAGCGTCTATGACTTACGGTTCAAGAATTAGCCTCAGAAACAGTGGTTCTGAACATGCTGCCAATAGCTCGCCTGGGAAACATCCAGAGAAGTCCAAGATAGTGTTTTTTAAACTGGCTGCCACGAGCTGAAACGAATGCAGCCAAGAGCGAGCGTCTGTGACTTACGGTTCAGAAGTTATTCACAGAAACATGGTTCTGAACTTTGCTGCCAGCCGCGAAAGTGAAAATAACCAAGATCGAGCGTCTAGGATTTACTTGTCAATAGCTCGCCTGGGAAACATCCAGAGAAGTCAAAGACAGTGCTTCTATACTAATTGCCAGGCGCTGAGACGAATGCCGCCAAGATCCAGCGTCTATGACTTACGGTTCAAGAATTAGCCTCAGAAACAGTGGGAAACAGTGCTTCTATACTAATTGCCATGAGCTGAGACGAATGCCGCCAAGATCGAGCGTCTATGACTTACGGTTCAAGAATTAGCCTCAGAAACAGTGGTTCTGAACATGCTGCCAATAGCTCGCCTGGGAAACATCCAGAGAAGTCCAAGATAGTGTTTTTTAGACTGGCTGCCACGAGCTGAAACGAATGCAGCCAAGAGCGAGCGTCTGTGACTTACGGTTCAAGAGTTATTCACAGAAACATGGTTCTGAACTTTGCTGCCAGCCGCGAAAGCGAAAATAACCAAGATCGAGCGTCTAGGATTTACTTGTCAATAGCTCGTCTGGGAAACATCCAGAGAAGTCAAAAACAGTGCTTCTATACTAATTGCCAGGCGCTGATACGAATGCCGCCAAGATCCAGCGTCTATGACTTACGGTTCAAGAATTAGCCTCAGAAACAGTGGGAAACAGTGCTTCTATACTAATTGCCAGGCGCTAATACGAATGCCGCCAAGATCCAGCGTCTATGACTTACGGTTCAAGAATTAGCCTCAGAAACAGTGGGAACAGTGCTTCTATACTAATTGCCAGGAGCTGAGACGAATGCCGCCAAGATCGAGCGTCTATGACTTACGGTTCAAGAATTAGCCTCAGAAACAGTGGTTCTGAACATGCTGCCAATAGCTCGCCTGGGAAACATCCAGAGAAGTCCAAGATAGTGTTTTTTTAGACTGGCTGCCACGAGCTGAAACGAATGCAGCCAAGAGCGAGCGTCTGTGACTTACGGTTCAAGAGTTATTCACAGAAACATGGTTCTGAACTTTGCTGCCAGCCGCGAAAGCGAAAATAACCAAGATCGAGCGTCTAGGATTTACTTGTCAATAGCTCGCCTGGGAAACATCCAGAGAAGTCAAAGACAGTGCTTCTATACTAATTGCCAGACGCTGAGACGAATGCCGCCAAGATCCAGCGTCTATGACTTACGGTTCAAGAATTAGCCTTAGAAACAGTGGGAAACAGTGCTTCTATACTAATTGCCAGGAGCTGAGACGAATGCCGCCAATATCGAGCGTCTATGACTTATGGTTCAAGAATTATGCCTCAGAAACAGTGGTTCTGAACATGCTGCCAATAGCTCGCCTGGGAAACATCCAGAGAAGTCCAAGATAGTGTTTTTTAGACTGGCTCCAACGAGCTGAAACGAATGCAGCCAAGAGCGAGCGTCTGTGACTTACGGTTCAAGAGTTATTCACAGAAACATGGTTCTGAACTTTGCTGCCAGCCGCGAAAGCGAAAATAACCAAGATCGAGCGTCTAGGATTTACTTGTCAATAGCTCGCCTGGGAAACATCCAGAGAAGTCCAAGATAGTGTTTTTTAAACTGGCTGCCACGAGCTGAAACGAATGCAGCCAAGAGCGAGCGTCTGTGACTTACGGTTCAAGAGTTATTCACAGAAACATGGTTCTGAACTTTGCTGCCAGCCGCGAAAGTGAAAATAACCAAGATCGAGCGTCTAGGATTTACTTGTCAATAGCTCGCCTGGGAAACATCCAGAGAAGTCAAAGACAGTGCTTCTATACTAATTGCCAGGCGCTGAGACGAATGCCGCCAAGATCCAGCGTCTATGACTTACGGTTCAAGAATTTGCCTCAGAAACAGTGGGAAACAGTGCTTCTATACTAATTGCCAGGCGCTGAGACGAATGCCGCCAAGATCGAGCGTCTATGACTTACGGTTCAAGAATTAGCCTCAGAAACAGTGGTTCTGAACATGCTGCCAATAGCTCGTCTGGGAAACATCCAGAGAAGTCCAAAATAGTGTTTTTTAGACTGGCTGCCACGAGCTGAAACGAATGCAGCCAAGAGCGAGCGTCTGTGACTTACGGTTCAAGAGTTATTCACAGAAACATGGTTCTGAACTTTGCTGCCAGCCGCGAAAGCGAAAATAACCAAGATCGAGCATACTAGGAATTACTTGTGAATAGCTCGCCTGGGAAACTTTCAGATAAGTCAAAGACAGTGCTTCTATACTAATTGCCAGGCGCTGAGACGAATGCCGCCAAGATCAAGCGTCTAAGACTTACGGTTCAAGAATTAGCCTCAGAAACAGTGGGAAACAGTGCTTCTATACTAATTGCCAGGCGCTGAGACGAATGCCGCCAAGATCGAGCGTCTATGACTTACGGTTCAAGAATTAGCCTCAGAAACAGTGGTTTTGAACATGCTGCCAATAGCTCGCCTGGGAAACATCCAGAGAAGTCCAAGATAGTGTTTTTTTAGACTGGCTGCCACGAGCTGAAACGAATGCAGCCAAGAGCGAGCGTCTGTGACTTACGGTTCAAGAGTTATTCACAGAAACATGGTTCTGAACTTTGCTGCCAGCCGCGAAAGCGAAAGTAACCAAGATCGAGCGTCTAGGATTTACTTGTGAATAGCTCGCCTGGGAAACATCCAGAGAAGTCAAGGACAGTGCTTATATACTAATTGCCAGGCGCTGAGACGAATGCCGCCAAGATCAAGCGTCTAAGACTTACGGTTCAAGAATTAGCCTCAGAAACAGTGGGAAACAGTGCTTCTATACTAATTGCCAGGCGCTGAGACGAATGCCGCCAAGATCGAGCGTCTATGACTTACGGTTCAAGAGTTATTCACAGAAACATGGTTCTGAACTTTGCTGCCAGCCGCGAAAGCGAAAGTAACCAAGATCGAGCGTCTAGGATTTACTTGTCAATAGCTCGCATGGGAAACATCCAGAGAAGTCAAAGACAGTGCTTCTATACTAATTGCCAGGCGCTGAGACGAATGCCGCCAAGATCGAGCGTCTATGACTTACGGTTCAAGAATTAGCCTCAGAAACAGTGGGAAACAGTGCTTCTATACTAATTGCCAGGCGCTGAGACGAATGCCGCCAAGATCGAGCGTCTATGACTTACGGTTCAAGAATTAGCCTCAGAAACAGTGGTTCTGAACATGCTGCCAATAGCTCGCCTGGGAAACATCCAGAGAAGTCCAAGATAGTGTTTTTTTAGACTGGCTGCCACGAGCTGAAACGAATGCAGCCAAGAGCGAGCGTCTGTGACTTACGGTTCAAGAGTTATTCACAGAAACATGGTTCTAAACTTTGCTGCCAGCCGCGAAAGCGAAAGTAACCAAGATCGAGCGTCTAGGATTTACTTGTCAATAGCTCGCCTGGGAAACTTTCAGATAAGTCAAAGACAGTGCTTCTATGCTAATTGCCAGGTGCTGAGACGAATGCCGCCAAGATCAAGCGTCTAAGACTTACGGTTCAAGAATTAGCCTCAGAAACAGTGGGAAACAGTGCTTCTATACTAATTGCCTGGCGCTGAGACGAATGCCGCCAAGATCGAGCGTCTATGACTTACGGTTCAAGAATTAGCCTCAGAAACAGTGGTTTTGAACCGGCTGCCAATAGCTCGCCCTGGAAACATCCAGAGAAGTCCAAGATAGTGTTTTTTTAGACTGGCTGCCACGAGCTGAAACGAATGCAGCCAAGAGCGAGCGTCTGTGACTTACGGTTCAAGAGTTATTCACAGAAACATGGTTTCTGAACTTTGCTGCCAGCCGCGAAAGCGAAAGTAACCAAGATCGAGCGTCTAGGATTTACTTGTGAATAGCTCGCCTGGGAAACTTTCAGATAAGTCAAAGACAGTGCTTCTATACTAATTGCCAGGCGCTGAGACGAATGCCGCCAAGATCAAGCGTCTAAGGACTTACGGTTCAAGAATTAGCCTCAGAAACAGTGGGAAACAGTGCTTCTATACTAATTACCAGGCGCTGAGACGAATGCCGCCAAGATCGAGCGTCTATGACTTACGGTTCAAGAATTAGCCTCAGAAACAGTGGTTCTGAACATGCTGCCAATAGCTCGCCTGGGAAACATCCAGAGAAGTCCAAAATAGTGTTTTTTAGACTGGCTGCCACGAGCTGAAACGAATGCAGCCAAGAGCGAGCGTCTGTGACTTACGGTTCAAGAGTTATTCACAAAAACATGGTTCTGAACTTTGCTGCCAGCCGCGAAAGCGAAAGTAACCAAGATCGAGCGTCTAGGATTTACTTGTGAATAGCTCGCCTGGGAAACATCCAGAGAAGTCAAGGACAGTGCTTATATGCTAATTGCCAGGCGCTGAGACGAATGCCGCCAAGATCAAGCGTCTAAGACTTACGGTTCAAGAATTAGCCTCAGAAACAGTGGGAAAACAGTGCTTCTATACTAATTGCCAGGCGCTGAGACGAATGCCGCCAAGATCGAGCGTCTATGACTTACGGTTCAAGAGTTATTCACAGAAACATGGTTCTGAACTTTGCTGCCAGCCGCGAAAGCGAAAGTAACCAAGATCGAGCGTCTAGGATTTACTTGTCAATAGCTCGCATGGGAAACATCCAGAGAAGTCAAAGACAGTGCTTCTATACTAATTGCCAGGCGCTGAGACGAATGCCGCCAAGATCGAGCGTCTATGACTTACGGTTCAAGAATTAGCCTCAGAAACAGTGGGAAACAGTGCTTCTATACTAATTGCCAGGCGCTGAGACGAATGCCGCCAAGATCGAGCGTCTATGACTTACGGTTCAAGAATTAGCCACAGAAACAGTGGTTTTGAACCGGCTGCCAATAGCTCGCCTGGGAAACATCCAGAGAAGTCCAAGATAGTGTTTTTTAGACTGGCTGCCACGAGCTGAAACGAATGCAGCCAAGAGCGAGCGTCTGTGACTTACGGTTCAAGAGTTATTCACAAAAACATGGTTCTGAACTTTGCTGCCAGCCGCGAAAGCGAAAGTAACCAAGATCGAGCGTCTAGGATTTACTTGTGAATAGCTCGCCTGGGGAAACATCCAGAGAAGTCAAGGACAGTGCTTATATACTAATTGCCAGGCGCTGAGACGAATGCCGCCAAGATCAAGCGTCTAAGACTTACGGTTCAAGAATTAGCCTCAGAAACAGTGGGAAACAGTGCTTCTATACTAATTGCCAGGCGCTGAGACGAATGCCGCCAAGATCGAGCGTCTATGACTTACGGTTCAAGAGTTATTCACAGAAACATGGTTCTGAACTTTGCTGCCAGCCGCGAAAGCGAAAGTAACCAAGATCGAGCGTCTAGGATTTACTTGTCAATAGCTCGCATGGGAAACATCCAGAGAAGTCAAAGACAGTGCTTCTATACTAATTGCCAGGCGCTGAGACGAATGCCGCCAAGATCGAGCGTCTATGACTTACGGTTCAAGAATTAGCCTCAGAAACAGTGGGAAACAGTGCTTCTATACTAATTGCCAGGCGCTGAGACGAATGCCGCCAAGATCGAGCGTCTATGACTTACGGTTCAAGAATTAGCCTCAGAAACAGTGGTTTTGAACCGGCTGCCAATAGCTCGCCTGGGAAACATCCAGAGAAGTCCAAGATAGTGTTTTTTTAGACTGGCTGCCACGAGCTGAAACGAATGCAGCCAAGAGCGAGCGTCTGTGACTTACGGTTCAAGAGTTATTCACAGAAACATGGTTCTGAACTTTGCTGCCAGCCGCGAAAGCGAAAGTAACCAAGATCGAGCGTCTAGGATTTACTTGTGAATAGCTCGCCTGGGAAACTTTCAGATAAGTCAAAGACAGTGCTTCTATACTAATTGCCAGGCGCTGAGACGAATGCCGCCAAGATCAAGCGTCTAAGACTTACGGTTCAAGAATTAGCCTCAGAAACAGTGGGAAACAGTGCTTCTATACTAATTGCCAGGCGCTGAGACGAATGCCGCCAAGATCGAGCGTCTATGACTTACGGTTCAAGAATTAGCCTCAGAAACAGTGGTTCTGAACATGCTGCCAATAGCTCGCCTGGGAAACATCCAGAGAAGTCCAAAATAGTGTTTTTTAGACTGGCTGCCACGAGCTGAAACGAATGCAGCCAAGAGCGAGCGTCTGTCACTTACGGTTCAAGAGTTATTCACAGAAACATGGTTCTGAACTTTGCTGCCAGCCGCGAAAGCGAAAATAACCAAGATCGAGCGTCTAGGATTTACTTGTGAATAGCTCGCCTGGGAAACTTTCAGATAAGTCAAAGACAGTGCTTCTATACTAATTGCCAGGCGCTGAGACGAATGCCGCCAAGATCAAGCGTCTAAGACTTACGGTTCAAGAATTAGCCTCAGAAACAGTGGGAAACAGTGCTTCTATACTAATGCCAGGCGCTGAGACGAATGCCGCCAAGATCGAGCGTCTATGACTTACGGTTCAAGAATTAGCCTCAGAAACAGTGGTTTTGAACATGCTGCCAATAGCTCGCCTGGGAAACATCCAGAGAAGTCCAAGATAGTGTTTTTTTAGACTGGCTGCCACGAGCTGAAACGAATGCAGCCAAGAGCGAGCGTCTGTGACTTACGGTTCAAGAGTTATTCACAGAAACATGGTTCTGAACTTTGCTGCCAGCCGCGAAAGCGAAAGTAACCAAGATCGAGCGTCTAGGATTTACTTGTGAATAGCTCGCCTGGGAAACATCCAGAGAAGTCAAGGACAGTGCTTATATACTAATTGCCAGGCGCTGAGACGAATGCCGCCAAGATCAAGCGTCTAAGACTTACGGTTCAAGAATTAGCCTCAGAAACAGTGGGAAACAGTGCTTCTATACTAATTGCCAGGCGCTGAGACGAATGCCGCCAAGATCGAGCGTCTATGACTTACGGTTCAAGAGTTATTCACAGAAACATGGTTCTGAACTTTGCTGCCAGCCGCGAAAGCGAAAGTAACCAAGATCGAGCGTCTATGATTTACTTGTCAATAGCTCGCATGGGAAACATCCAGAGAAGTCAAAGACAGTGCTTCTATACTAATTGCCAGGCGCTGAGACGAATGCCGCCAAGATCGAGCGTCTATGACTTACGGTTCAAGAATTAGCCTCAGAAACAGTGGGAAACAGTGCTTCTATACTAATTGCCAGGCGCTGAGACGAATGCCGCCAAGATCGAGCGTCTATGACTTACGGTTCAAGAATTAGCCTCAGAAACAGTGGTTCTGAACATGCTGCCAATAGCTCGCCTGGGAAACATCCAGAGAAGTCCAAGATAGTGTTTTTTTTTAGACTGGCTGCCACGAGCTGAAACGAATGCAGCCAAGAGCGAGCGTCTGTGACTTACGGTTCAAGAGTTATTCACAGAAACATGGTTCTAAACTTTGCTGCCAGCCGCGAAAGCGAAAGTAACCAAGATCGAGCGTCTAGGATTTACTTGTCAATAGCTCGCCTGGGAAACTTTCAGATAAGTCAAAGACAGTGCTTCTATGCTAATTGCCAGGCGCTGAGACGAATGCCGCCAAGATCAAGCGTCTAAGACTTACGGTTCAAGAATTAGCCTCAGAAACAGTGGGAAACAGTGCTTCTATACTAATTGCCTGGCGCTGAGACGAATGCCGCCAAGATCGAGCGTCTATGACTTACGGTTCAAGAATTAGCCTCAGAAACAGTGGTTTTTGAACCGGCTGCCAATAGCTCGCCTGGGAAACATCCAGAGAAGTCCAAGATAGTGTTTTTTTAGACTGGCTGCCACGAGCTGAAACGAAATGCAGCCAAGAGCGAGCGGTCTGTGACTTACGGTTCAAGAGTTATTCACAGAAACATGGTTCTGAACTTTGCTGCCAGCCGCGAAAGCGAAAGTAACCAAGATCGAGCGTCTAGGATTTACTTGTGAATAGCTCGCCTGGGAAACTTTCAGATAAGTCAAAGACAGTGCTTCTATACTAATTGCCAGGCGCTGAGACGAATGCCGCCAAGATCAAGCGTCTAAGACTTTACGGTTCAAGAATTAGCCTCAGAAACAGTGGGAAACAGTGCTTCTATACTAATTGCCAGGCGCTGAGACGAATGCCGCCAAGATCGAGCGTCTATGACTTACGGTTCAAGAATTAGCCTCAGAAACAGTGGTTCTGAACATGCTGCCAATAGCTCGCCTGGGAAACATCCAGAGAAGTCCAAAATAGTGTTTTTTAGACTGGCTGCCACGAGCTGAAACGAATGCAGCCAAGAGCGAGCGTCTGTCACTTACGGTTCAAGAGTTATTCACAGAAACATGGTTCTGAACTTTGCTGCCAGCCGCGAAAGCGAAAATAACCAAGATCGAGCGTCTAGGATTTACTTGTGAATAGCTCGCCTGGGAAACTTTCAGATAAGTCAAAGACAGTGCTTCTATACTAATTGCCAGGCGCTGAGACGAATGCCGCCAAGATCAAGCGTCTAAGACTTACGGTTCAAGAATTAGCCTCAGAAACAGTGGGAAACAGTGCTTCTATACTAATTGCCAGGCGCTGAGACGAATGCCGCCAAGATCGAGCGTCTATGACTTACGGTTCAAGAATTAGCCTCAGAAACAGTGGTTTTGAACATGCTGCCAATAGCTCGCCTGGGAAACATCCAGAGAAGTCCAAGATAGTGTTTTTTTAGACTGGCTGCCACGAGCTGAAACGAATGCAGCCAAGAGCGAGCGTCTGTGACTTACGGTTCAAGAGTTATTCACAGAAACATGGTTCTGAACTTTGCTGCCAGCCGCGAAAGCGAAAGTAACCAAGATCGAGCGTCTAGGATTTACTTGTGAATAGCTCGCCTGGGAAACATCCAGAGAAGTCAAGGACAGTGCTTATATACTAATTGCCAGGCGCTGAGACGAATGCCGCCAAGATCAAGCGTCTAAGACTTACGGTTCAAGAATTAGCCTCAGAAACAGTGGGAAACAGTGCTTCTATACTAATTGCCAGGCGCTGAGACGAATGCCGCCAAGATCGAGCGTCTATGACTTACGGTTCAAGAGTTATTCACAGAAACATGGTTCTGAAACTTTGCTGCCAGCCGCGAAAGCGAAAGTAACCAAGATCGAGCGGTCTAGGATTTTACTTGTCAATAGCTCGCATGGGAAACATCCAGAGAAGTCAAAGACAGTGCTTCTATACTAATTGCCAGGCGCTGAGACGAATGCCGCCAAGATCGAGCGTCTATGACTTACGGTTCAAGAATTAGCCTCAGAAACAGTGGTTCTGAACATGCTGCCAATAGCTCGCCTGGGAAAACATCCAGAGAAGTCCAAGATAGTGTTTTTTTAGACTGGCTGCCACGAGCTGAAACGAATGCAGCCAAGAGCGAGCGTCTGTGACTTACGGTTCAAGAGTTATTCACAGAAACATGGTTCTGAACTTTGCTGCCAGCCGCGAAAGCGAAAGTAACCAAGATCGAGCGTCTAGGATTTACTTGTGAATAGCTCGCCTGGGAAACTTTCAGATAAGTCAAAGACAGTGCTTCTATACTAATTGCCAGGCGCTGAGACGAATGCCGCCAAGATCAAGCGTCTAAGACTTACGGTTCAAGAATTAGCCTCAGAAAACAGTGGGAAACAGTGCTTCTATACTAATTGCCAGGCGCTGAGACGAATGCCGCCAAGATCGAGCGTCTATGACTTACGGTTCAAGAATTAGCCTCAGAAACAGTGGTTCTGAACATGCTGCCAATAGCTCGCCTGGGAAAACATCCAGAGAAGTCCAAAAATAGTGTTTTTTTAGACTGGCTGCCACGAGCTGAAACGAATGCAGCCAAGAGCGAGCGTCTGTCACTTACGGTTCAAGAGTTATTCACAGAAACATGGTTCTGAACTTTGCTGCCAGCCGCGAAAGCGAAAGTAACCAAGATCGAGCGTCTAGGATTTACTTGTGAATAGCTCGCCTGGGAAACATCCAGAGAAGTCAAGGACAGTGCTTATATACTAATTGCCAGGCGCTGAGACGAATGCCGCCAAGATCAAGCGTCTAAGACTTACGGTTCAAGAATTAGCCTCAGAAACAGTGGTTCTGAGCATGCTGCCAATAGCTCGCCTGGGAAACATCCAGAGAAGTCCAAGATAGTGTTTTTTTAGACTGGCTGCCACGAGCTGAAACGAATGCAGCCAAGAGCGAGCGTCTGTGACTTACGGTTCAAAAGTTATTCACATAAACATGGTTCTGAAATTTGCTGCCAGCCGCGAAAGCGAAAGCAACCAAGATCGAGCGTCTAGGATTTACTTGTGAATAGCTCGCCTGGAAAACATCCAGAGAAGTCAAAGACAGTGCAGCTATACTAATTGCCAGGCGCTGAGACGAATGCCGCAAGGATCAAGCGTCTAAGACTTACGGTTCAAGAATTAGCCTCAGAAACAGTGGGAAACAGTGCTTCTATACTAATTGCCAGGCGCTGAGACGAATGCCGCCAAGATCGAGCGTCTATGACTTACGGTTCAAGAATTAGCCTCAGAAACAGTGGTTCTGAACATGCTGCCAATAGCTCGCCTGGGAAACATCCAGAGAAGTCCAAGATAGTGTTTTTTTTTAGACTGGCTGCCACGAGCTGAAACGAATGCAGCCAAGAGCGAGCGTCTGTGACTTACGGTTCAAAAGTTATTCACATAAACATGGTTCTGAACTTTGCTGCCAGCCGCGAAAGCGAAAGCAACCAAGATCGAGCGTCTAGGATTTACTTGTGAATAGCTCGCCTGGAAAACATCCAGAGAAGTCAAAGACAGTGCAGCTATACTAATTGCCAGGCGCTGAGACGAATGCCGTAAGGATCAAGCGTCTAAGACTTACGGTTCAAGAATTAGCCTCAGAAACAGTGGGAAACAGTGCTTCTATACTAATTGCCAGGCGCTGAGACGAATGCCGCCAAGATCGAGCGTCTATGACTTACGGTTCAAGAGTTATTCACAGAAACATGGTTCTGAACTTTGCTGCCAGCCGCGAAAGCGAAAGTAACCAAGACCGAGCGTCTAGGATTTACTTGTCAATAGCTCGCATGGGAAACAACCAGAGAAGTCAAAGACAGTGCTTCCATACTAATTGCCAGGCGCTGAGACGAATGCCGCCAAGATCGAGCGTCTATGACTTACGGTTCAAGAATTAGCCTCAGAAACAGTGGGAAACAGTGCTTCTATACTAATTGCCAGGCGCTGAGACGGATGCCGCCAAGATCGAGCGTCTATGACTTACGGTTCAAGAATTAGCCTCAGAAACAGTGGTTCTGTACATGCTGCCAATAGCTCGCCTGGGAAACATCCAGAGAAGTCCAAGATAGTGTTTTTTTAGACTGGCTGCCACGAGCTGAAACGAATGCAGCCAAGAGCGAGCGTCTGTGACTTACGGTTCAAGAGTTATTCACAGAAACATGGTTCTGAACTTTGCTGCCAGCCGCGAAAGCGAAAGTAACCAAGATCGAGCGTCTAGGATTTACTTGTGAATAGCTCGCCTGGGAAACTTTCAGATAAGTCAAAGACAGTGCTTCTATACTAATTGCCAGGCGCTGAGACGAATGCCGCCAAGATCAAGCGTCTAAGACTTACGGTTCAAGAATTAGCCTCAGAAAACAGTGGTTTCTGAACATGCTGCCAATAGCTCGCCTGGGAAACATCCAGAGAAGTCCAAGATAGTGTTTTTTTAGACTGGCTGCCACGAGCTGAAACGAATGCAGCCAAGAGCGAGCGTCTGTGACTTATGGTTCAAGAGTTATTCACAGAAACATGGTTCTGAACTTTGCTGCCAGCCGCGAAAGCGAAAGTAACCAAGATCGAGCGTCTAGGATTTACTTGTGAATAGCTCGCCTGGGAAACTTTGAGATAAGTCAAAGACAGTGCTTCTATACTAATTGCCAGGCGCTGAGACGAATGCCGCCCAAGATCAAGCATCTAAGACTTACGGTTCAAGAATTAGCCTCAGAAACAGTGGGAAACAGTGCTTCTATACTAATTGCCAGGCGCTAAAACGAATGCCGCCAAGATCGAGCGTCTATGACTTTACGGTTCAAGAATTAGCCTCAGAAACAGTGGTTTTGAACATGCTGCCAATAGCTCGCCTGGGAAACATCCAGAGAAGTCCAAGATAGTGTTTTTTAGACTGGCTGCCACGAGCTGAAACGAATGCAGCCAAGAGCGAGCGTCTGTGACTTACGGTTCCAGAGTTATTCACAGAAACATGGTTCTGAACTTTGCTGCCAGCCGCGAAAGCGAAAATAACCAAGATCGAGCGTCTAGGATTTACTTGTCAATAGCTCGCCTGGGAAACATCCAGAGAAGTCAAAGACATTGCTCCTATACTAATTGCCAGGCGCTGAGACGAATGCCGCCAAGATCGAGCGTCTATGACTTACGGTTCAAGAATTAGCCTCAGAAACAGTGGGAAACAGTGCTTCTATACTAATTGCCAGGCGCTGAGACGAATGCCGCCAAGATCGAGCGTCTATGACTTACGGTTCAAGAATTAGCCTCAGAAACAGTGGTTCTGAACATGCTGCCAATAGCTCGCCTGGGAAACATCCAGAGAAGTCCAAGATAGTGTTTTTTTAGACTGGCTGCCACGAGCTGAAACGAATGCAGCCAAGAGCGAGCGTCTGTGACTTACGGTTCAAGAGTTATTCACAGAAACATGGTTCTGAACTTTGCTGCCAGCCGCGAAAGCGAAAGTAACCAAGATCGAGCGTCTAGGATTTACTTGTGAATAGCTCGCCTGGGAAACTTTGAGATAAGTCAAATACAGTGCTTCTATACTAATTGCCAGGCGCTGAGACGAATGCCGCCAAGATCAAGCGTCTAAGACTTACGGTTCAAGAATTAGCCTCAGAAACAGTGGTTCTGAATATGCTGCCAATAGCTCGCCTGGGAAACATCCAGAGAAGTCCAAGATAGTGTTTTTTTAGACTGGCTGCCACGAGCTGAAACGAATGCAGCCAAGAGCGAGCGTCTGTGACTTACGGTTCAAGAGTTATTCACAGAAACATGGTTCTGAACTTTTCTGCCAGCCGCGAAAGCGAAAGTAACCAAGATCGAGCGTCTAGGATTTACTTGTGAATAGCTCGCCTGGGAAACTTTGAGATAAGTCAAAGACAGTGCTTCTATACTAATTGCCAGGCGCTGAGACGAATGCCGCCAAGATCAAGCGTCTAAGACTTACGGTTCAAGAATTAGCCTCAGAAACAGTGGGAAACAGTGCTTCTATACTAATTGCCAGGCGCTGAGACGAATGCCGCCAAGATCGAGCGTCTATGACTTACGGTTCAAGAATTAGCCTCAGAAACAGTGGTTCTGAACATGCTGCCAATAGCTCGCATGGGAAACATCCAGAGAAGTCCAAGATAGTGTTTTTTAGACTGGCTGCCACGAGCTGAAACGAATGCAGCCAAGAGCGAGCGTCTATTACTTACGGTTCAAGAGTTATTCACAGAAACATGGTTCTGAACTTTGCTGCCAGCCGCGAAAGCGAAAATAACCAAGATCGAGCGTCTAGGATTTACTTGTCAATAGCTCGCCTTGGAAACATCCAGTGAAGTCAAAGACAGTGCTTCTATACTAATTGCCAGGCGCTGAGACGAATGCCGCCAAGATCGAGCGTCTATGACTTACGGTTCAAGAATTAGCCTCAGAAACAGTGGTTCTGAACATGCTGCCAACAGCTCGCCTGGGAAACATCCAGAGAAGTCCAAGATAGTGTTTTTTAGACTAGCTGCCACGAGCTGAAACGAATGCAGCCAAGAGCGAGCGTCTGTGACTTACGGTTCAAGAGTTATTCACAGAAACATGGTTCTGAACTTTGCTGCCAGCCGCGAAAGCGAAAATAACCAAGATCGAGCGTCTAGGATTTACTTGTCAATAGCTCGCCTGGGAAACATCCAGAGAAGTCAAAGACAGTGCTTCTATACTAATTGCCAGGCGCTGAGACGAATGCCGCCAAGATCGAGCGTCTATGACTTACGGTTCAAGAATTAGCCTCAGAAACAGTGGGAAACAGTGCTTCTATACTAATTGCCAGGCGCTGAGACGAATGCCGCCAAGATCGAGCGTCTATGACTTACGGTTCAAGAATTAGCCTCAGAAACAGTGGGAAACAGTGCTTCTATACTAATTGCCAGGCGCTGAGACGAATGCCGCCAAGATCGAGTGTCTATGACTTACGGTTCAAGAAATAGCCTCAGAAACAGTGGTTCTGAACATGCTGCCAATAGCTTGCCTGGGAAACATCCAGAAAAGTCCAAGATAGTGTTTTTTTAGACTGGCTTCCACGAGCTGAAACGAATGCAGCCAAGAGCGAGCGTCTGTGACTTACGGTTCAAGAGTTATTCACAGAAACATGGTTCTGAACTTTGCTGCCAGCCGCGAAAGCGAAAATAACCAAGATCGAGCGTCTAGGATTTACTTGTCAATAGCTCGCCTGGGAAACATCCAGAGAAGTCAAAGACAGTGCTTCTATACTAATTGCCAGGCGCTGAGACGAATGCCGCCAAGATCGAGCGTCTATGACTTACGGTTCAAGAATTAGCCTCAGAAACAGTGGGAAACAGTGCTTCTATACTAATTGCCAGGCGCTGAGACGAATGCCGCCAAGATCGAGCGTCTATGACTTACGGTTCAAGAAATAGCCTCAGAAACAGTGGTTCTGAACATGCTGCTAATAGCTCGCCTGGGAAACATCCAGAGAAGTCCAATATAATGTTTTTTAGACTGGCTACCACGAGCTGAAACGAATGCAACCAAGAGCGAGCGTCTGTGACTTACGGTTCAAGAGTTATTCACAGAAACATGGTTCTGAACTTTGCTGCCAGCCGCGAAAGCGAAAGTAACCAAGATCGAGCGTCTAGGATTTACTTGTGAATAGCTCGCCTGGGAAACGTCCAGATAAGTCAAAGACAGTGCTTCTATACTAATTGCCAGGCGCTGAGACGAATGCCGCCAAGATCAAGCGTCTAAGACTTACGGTTCAAGAATTAGCCTCAGAAACAGTGGGAAACAGTGCTTCTATACTAATTGCCAGGCGCTGAGACGAATGCCGCCAAGATCGAGCGTCTATGATTTACGGTTCAAGAATTAGCCTAAAAAAACAGTGGTTTTGAACATGCTGCCAATAGCTCGCCTGGGAAACATCCAGAGAAGTCCAAGATAGTGTTTTTTAGACTGGCTGCCACGAGCTGAAACGAATGCAACCAAGAGCGAGCGTCTGTGACTTACGGTTCAAGAGTTATTCACAGAAACATGGTTCTGAACTTTGCTGCCAGCCGGGAAAGCGAAAGTAACCAAGATCGAGCGTCTAGGATTTACTTGTCAATAGCTCGCCTGGGAAACATCCAGAGAAGTCAAAGACAGTGCTTCTATACTAATTGCCAGGCGCTGAGACGAATGCCGCCAAGATCAAGCGTCTAAGACTTACGGTTCAAGAATTAGCCTCAGAAACAGTGGGAAACAGTGCTTCTATACTAATTGCCAGGCGCTGAGACGAATGCCGTCAAGATCGAGCGTCTATGACTTACGGTTCAAGAATTAGCCTCAGAAACAGTGGTTTTGAACATGCTGCCAATAGCTCGCCTGGGAAACATCCAGAGAAGTCCAAGATAATGTTTTTTAGACTGGCTGCCACGAGCTGAAACGAATGCAGCCAAGAGCGAGCGTCTGTGACTTACGGTTCAAGAGTCATTCACAGAAACATGGTTCTGAACTTTGCTGCCAGCCGCGAAAGCAAAAGCAACCAAGATCGAGCGTCTAGGATTTACTTGTGAATAGCTCGCCTGGAAAACATCCAGAGAAGTCAAAGACAGTGCAGCTATACTAATTGCCAGGCGCTGAGACGAATGCCGCCAAGATCGAGCGTCTATGACTTACGGTTCAAGAATTAGCCTCAGAAACAGTGGTTCTGAACATGCTGCCAATAGCTCGCCTGGGAAACATCCAGAGAAGTCCAAGATAGTGTTTTTTAGACTGGCTGCCACGAGCTGAAACGAATGCAGCCAAGAGCGAGCGTCTGTGACTTACGGTTCAAGAGTTATTCACAGAAACATGGTTCTGAACTTTGCTGCCAGCCGCGAAAGCGAAAATAACCAAGATCGAGCGTCTAGGATTTACTTGTGAATAGCTCGCCTGGAAAACATCCAGAGAGGTCAAATACAGTGCAGCTATACTAATTGCCAGGCGCTGAGACGAATGCCGCCAAGATCAAGCGTCTAAGACTTACGGTTCAAGAATTAGCCTCAGAAACAGTGGGAAACAGTGCTTCTATACTAATTGCCAGGCGCTGAGACGAATGCCGCCAAGATCGAGTGTCTATGACTTACGGTTCAAGAAATAGCCTCAGAAACAGTGGTTCTGAACATGCTGCCAATAGCTTGCCTGGGAAACATCCAGAAAAGTCCAAGATAGTGTTTTTTTAGACTGGCTTCCACGAGCTGAAACGAATGCAGCCAAGAGCGAGCGTCTGTGACTTACGGTTCAAGAGTTATTCACAGAAACATGGTTCTGAACTTTGCTGCCAGCCGCGAAAGCGAAAATAACCAAGATCGAGCGTCTAGGATTTACTTGTCAATAGCTCGCCTGGGAAACATCCAGAGAAGTCAAAGACAGTGCTTCTATACTAATTGCCAGGCGCTGAGACGAATGCCGCCAAGATCGAGCGTCTATGACTTACGGTTCAAGAATTAGCCTCAGAAACAGTGGGAAACAGTGCTTCTATACTAATTGCCAGGCGCTGAGACGAATGCCGCCAAGATCGAGCGTCTATGACTTACGGTTCAAGAAATAGCCTCAGAAACAGTGGTTCTGAACATGCTGCTAATAGCTCGCCTGGGAAACATCCAGAGAAGTCCAATATAATGTTTTTTAGACTGGCTACCACGAGCTGAAACGAATGCAACCAAGAGCGAGCGTCTGTGACTTACGGTTCAAGAGTTATTCACAGAAACATGGTTCTGAACTTTGCTGCCAGCCGCGAAAGCGAAAGTAACCAAGATCGAGCGTCTAGGATTTACTTGTGAATAGCTCGCCTGGGAAACGTCCAGATAAGTCAAAGACAGTGCTTCTATACTAATTGCCAGGCGCTGAGACGAATGCCGCCAAGATCAAGCGTCTAAGACTTACGGTTCAAGAATTAGCCTCAGAAACAGTGGGAAACAGTGCTTCTATACTAATTGCCAGGCGCTGAGACGAATGCCGCCAAGATCGAGCGTCTATGATTTACGGTTCAAGAATTAGCCTAAAAAAACAGTGGTTTTGAACATGCTGCCAATAGCTCGCCTGGGAAACATCCAGAGAAGTCCAAGATAGTGTTTTTTAGACTGGCTGCCACGAGCTGAAACGAATGCAACCAAGAGCGAGCGTCTGTGACTTACGGTTCAAGAGTTATTCACAGAAACATGGTTCTGAACTTTGCTGCCAGCCGGGAAAGCGAAAGTAACCAAGATCGAGCGTCTAGGATTTACTTGTCAATAGCTCGCCTGGGAAACATCCAGAGAAGTCAAAGACAGTGCTTCTATACTAATTGCCAGGCGCTGAGACGAATGCCGCCAAGATCAAGCGTCTAAGACTTACGGTTCAAGAATTAGCCTCAGAAACAGTGGGAAACAGTGCTTCTATACTAATTGCCAGGCGCTGAGACGAATGCCGTCAAGATCGAGCGTCTATGACTTACGGTTCAAGAATTAGCCTCAGAAACAGTGGTTTTGAACATGCTGCCAATAGCTCGCCTGGGAAACATCCAGAGAAGTCCAAGATAATGTTTTTTAGACTGGCTGCCACGAGCTGAAACGAATGCAGCCAAGAGCGAGCGTCTGTGACTTACGGTTCAAGAGTCATTCACAGAAACATGGTTCTGAACTTTGCTGCCAGCCGCGAAAGCAAAAGCAACCAAGATCGAGCGTCTAGGATTTACTTGTGAATAGCTCGCCTGGAAAACATCCAGAGAAGTCAAAGACAGTGCAGCTATACTAATTGCCAGGCGCTGAGACGAATGCCGCCAAGATCGAGCGTCTATGACTTACGGTTCAAGAATTAGCCTCAGAAACAGTGGTTCTGAACATGCTGCCAATAGCTCGCCTGGGAAACATCCAGAGAAGTCCAAGATAGTGTTTTTTAGACTGGCTGCCACGAGCTGAAACGAATGCAGCCAAGAGCGAGCGTCTGTGACTTACGGTTCAAGAGTTATTCACAGAAACATGGTTCTGAACTTTGCTGCCAGCCGCGAAAGCGAAAATAACCAAGATCGAGCGTCTAGGATTTACTTGTGAATAGCTCGCCTGGAAAACATCCAGAGAGGTCAAATACAGTGCAGCTATACTAATTGCCAGGCGCTGAGACGAATGCCGCCAAGATCAAGCGTCTAAGACTTACGGTTCAAGAATTAGCCTCAGAAACAGTGGGAAACAGTGCTTCTATACTAATTGCCAGGCGCTGAGACGAATGCCGCCAAGATCGAGCGTCTATGACTTACGGTTCAAGAATTAGCCTCAGAAACAGTGGTTCTGAACTTTGCTGCCAGCCGCGAAAGCGAAAGCAACCAAGATCGAGCGTCTAGGATTTACTTGTGAATAGCTCGCCTGGAAAACATCCAGAGAAGTCAAAGACAGTGCAGCTATACTAATTGCCAGGCGCTGAGACGAATGCCGCCAAGATCAAGCGTCTAAGACTTACGGTTCAAGAATTAGCCTCAGAAACAGTGGGAAACAGTGCTTCTATACTAATTGCCAGGCGCTGAGACGAATGCCGCCAAGATCGAGCGTCTATGACTTACGGTTCAAGAATTAGCCTCAGAAACAGTGGTTCTGAACATGCTGCCAATAGCTCGCCTGGGAAACATCCAGAGAAGTCCAAGATAGTGTTTTTTAGACTGGCTGCCACGAGCTGAAACGAATGCAGCCAAGAGCGAGCGTCTGTGACTTACGGTTCAAGAGTTATTCACAGAAACATGGTTCTGAACTTTGCTGCCAGCCGCGAAAGCGAAAATAACCAAGATCGAGCGTCTAGGATTTACTTGTCAATAGCTCGCCTGGGAAACATCCAGAGAAGTCAAAGACAGTGCTTCTATACTAATTGCCAGGCGCTGAGACGAATGCCGCCAAGATCGAGCGTCTAAGACTTACGGTTCAAGAATTAGCCTCAGAAACAGTGGGAAACAGTGTTTCTATACTAATTGCCAGGCGCTGAGACGAATGCCGCCAAGATCAAGCGTAAAAGACTTACGGTTCAAGAATTAGCCTCAGAAACAGTGGGAAACAGTGCTTTTATACTAATTGCCAGGCGCTGAGACGAATGCCGCCAAGATCGAGCGTCTATGACTTACGGTTCAAGAATTAGCCTCAGAAACAGTGGTTCTGAACATGCTGCCAATTGCTCGCCTGGGAAACATCCAGAGAACTCCAAGATAGTGTTTTTTTAGACTGGCTGCCACGAGCTGAAACGAATGCAGCCAAGAGCGAGCGTCTGTGACTTACGGTTCAAGAGTTATTCACAGAAACATGGTTCTGAACTTTGCTGCCAGCCGCGAAAGCGAAAATAACCAAGATCGAGCGTCTAGGATTTACTTGTCAATAGCTCGCCTGGGAAACATCCAGAGAGGTCAAAGACAGTGCTTCTATACTAATTGCCAGGCGCTGAGACGAATGCAGCCAAGATCGAGCGTCTATGACTTACGGTTCAAGAATTAGCCTCAGAAACAGTGGTTCTGAACATGCTGCCAATAGCTCGCCTGGGAAACATCCAGAGAAGTCAAAGACAGTGCTTCTATACTAATTGCCAGGCGCTGAGACGAATGCCGCCAAGATCTAGCGTCTATGACTTACGGTTCAAGAAATAGCCTCAGAAACAGTGGTTCTGAACATGCTGCCAATAGCTCGCCTGGGAAACATCCAGAGAAGTCCAAGATAGTGTTTTTTAGACTGGCTGCCACGAGCTGAAACGAATGCAGCCAAGAGCGAGCGTCTGTGACTTACGGTTCAAGAGTTATTCACAGAAACATGGTTCTGAACTTTGCTGCCAGCCGCGAAAGCGAAAGCAACCAAGATCGAGCGTCTAGGATTTACTTGTGAATAGCTCGCCTGGAAAACATCCAGAGAAGTCAAAGACAGTGCAGCTATACTAATTGCCAGGCGCTGAGACGAATGCCGCCAAGATCAAGCGTCTAAGACTTACGGTTCAAGAATTAGCCTCAGAAACAGTGGGAAACAGTGCTTCTATACTAATTGCCAGGCGCTGAGACGAATGCCGCCAAGATCGAGCGTCTATGACTTACGGTTCAAGAATTAGCCTCAGAAACAGTGGTTCTAAACATGCTGCCAATAGCTCGCCTGGGAAACATCCAGAGAAGTCCAATCTAGTGTTTTTTAGACTGGCTGCCACGAGCTGAAACGAATGCAGCCAAGAGCGAGCGTCTGTGACTTACGGTTCAAGAGTTATTCACAGAAACATGGTTCTGAACTTTGCTGCCAGCCGCGAAAGCGAAAGTAACCAAGATCGAGCGTCTAGGATTTACTTGTGAATAGCTCGCCTGGGAAACTTTGAGATAAGTCAAAGACAGTGCTTCTATACTAATTGCCAGGCGCTGAGACGAATGCCGCCAAGATCAAGCGTCTAAGACTTACGGTTCAAGAATTAGCCTCAGAAACAGTGGGAAACAGTGCTTCTATACTGATTGCCAGGCGCTGAGACGAATGCCGCCAAGATCGAGCGTCTATGACTTACGGTTCAAGAATTAGCCTCAGAAACAGTGGTTTTGAACCGGCTACCAATAGCTCGCCTGGGAAACATCCAGAGAAGTCCAAGATAGTGTTTTTTTAGACTGGCTGCCACGAGCTGAAACGAATGCAGCCAAGAGCGAGCGTCTGTGACTTACGGTTCAAGAGTTATTCACAGAAACATGGTTCTGAACTTTGCTGCCAGCCGCGAAAGCGAAAGTAACCAAGATCGAGCGTCTAGGATTTACTTGTCAATAGCTCGCCTGGGAAACATCCAGAGAAGTCAAAGACAGCGCTTCCATACTAATTGCCAGGCGCTGAGACGAATGCCGCCAAGATCGAGCGTCTATGACTTACGGTTCAAGAATTAGCCTCAGAAACAGTGGGAAACAGTGCTTCTATACTAATTGCCAGGCGCTGAGACGAATGCCGCCAAGATCGAGCGTCTATGACTTACGGTTCAAGAAATAGCCTCAGAAACAGTGGTTCTGAACATGCTGCCAATAGCTTGCCTGGGAAACATCCAGAAAAGTCCAAGATAGTGTTTTTTTAGACTGGCTTCCACGAGCTGAAACGAATGCAGCCAAGAGCGAGCGTCTGTGACTTACGGTTCAAGAGTTATTCACAGAAACATGGTTCTGAACTTTGCTGCCAGCCGCGAAAGCGAAAATAACCAAGATCGAGCGTCTAGGATTTACTTGTCAATAGCTCGCCTGGGAAACATCCAGAGAAGTCAAAGACAGTGCTTCTATACTAATTGCCAGGCGCTGAGACGAATGCCGCCAAGATCGAGCGTCTATGACTTACGGTTCAAGAATTAGCCTCAGAAACAGTGGGAAACAGTGCTTCTATACTAATTGCCAGGCGCTGAGACGAATGCCGCCAAGATCGAGCGTCTATGACTTACGGTTCAAGAAATAGCCTCAGAAACAGTGGTTCTGAACATGCTGCTAATAGCTCGCCTGGGAAACATCCAGAGAAGTCCAATATAATGTTTTTTAGACTGGCTACCACGAGCTGAAACGAATGCAACCAAGAGCGAGCGTCTGTGACTTACGGTTCAAGAGTTATTCACAGAAACATGGTTCTGAACTTTGCTGCCAGCCGCGAAAGCGAAAGTAACCAAGATCGAGCGTCTAGGATTTACTTGTGAATAGCTCGCCTGGGAAACGTCCAGATAAGTCAAAGACAGTGCTTCTATACTAATTGCCAGGCGCTGAGACGAATGCCGCCAAGATCAAGCGTCTAAGACTTACGGTTCAAGAATTAGCCTCAGAAACAGTGGGAAACAGTGCTTCTATACTAATTGCCAGGCGCTGAGACGAATGCCGCCAAGATCGAGCGTCTATGATTTACGGTTCAAGAATTAGCCTAAAAAAACAGTGGTTTTGAACATGCTGCCAATAGCTCGCCTGGGAAACATCCAGAGAAGTCCAAGATAGTGTTTTTTAGACTGGCTGCCACGAGCTGAAACGAATGCAACCAAGAGCGAGCGTCTGTGACTTACGGTTCAAGAGTTATTCACAGAAACATGGTTCTGAACTTTGCTGCCAGCCGGGAAAGCGAAAGTAACCAAGATCGAGCGTCTAGGATTTACTTGTCAATAGCTCGCCTGGGAAACATCCAGAGAAGTCAAAGACAGTGCTTCTATACTAATTGCCAGGCGCTGAGACGAATGCCGCCAAGATCAAGCGTCTAAGACTTACGGTTCAAGAATTAGCCTCAGAAACAGTGGGAAACAGTGCTTCTATACTAATTGCCAGGCGCTGAGACGAATGCCGTCAAGATCGAGCGTCTATGACTTACGGTTCAAGAATTAGCCTCAGAAACAGTGGTTTTGAACATGCTGCCAATAGCTCGCCTGGGAAACATCCAGAGAAGTCCAAGATAATGTTTTTTAGACTGGCTGCCACGAGCTGAAACGAATGCAGCCAAGAGCGAGCGTCTGTGACTTACGGTTCAAGAGTCATTCACAGAAACATGGTTCTGAACTTTGCTGCCAGCCGCGAAAGCAAAAGCAACCAAGATCGAGCGTCTAGGATTTACTTGTGAATAGCTCGCCTGGAAAACATCCAGAGAAGTCAAAGACAGTGCAGCTATACTAATTGCCAGGCGCTGAGACGAATGCCGCCAAGATCGAGCGTCTATGACTTACGGTTCAAGAATTAGCCTCAGAAACAGTGGTTCTGAACATGCTGCCAATAGCTCGCCTGGGAAACATCCAGAGAAGTCCAAGATAGTGTTTTTTAGACTGGCTGCCACGAGCTGAAACGAATGCAGCCAAGAGCGAGCGTCTGTGACTTACGGTTCAAGAGTTATTCACAGAAACATGGTTCTGAACTTTGCTGCCAGCCGCGAAAGCGAAAATAACCAAGATCGAGCGTCTAGGATTTACTTGTGAATAGCTCGCCTGGAAAACATCCAGAGAGGTCAAATACAGTGCAGCTATACTAATTGCCAGGCGCTGAGACGAATGCCGCCAAGATCAAGCGTCTAAGACTTACGGTTCAAGAATTAGCCTCAGAAACAGTGGGAAACAGTGCTTCTATACTAATTGCCAGGCGCTGAGACGAATGCCGCCAAGATCGAGTGTCTATGACTTACGGTTCAAGAAATAGCCTCAGAAACAGTGGTTCTGAACATGCTGCCAATAGCTTGCCTGGGAAACATCCAGAAAAGTCCAAGATAGTGTTTTTTTAGACTGGCTTCCACGAGCTGAAACGAATGCAGCCAAGAGCGAGCGTCTGTGACTTACGGTTCAAGAGTTATTCACAGAAACATGGTTCTGAACTTTGCTGCCAGCCGCGAAAGCGAAAATAACCAAGATCGAGCGTCTAGGATTTACTTGTCAATAGCTCGCCTGGGAAACATCCAGAGAAGTCAAAGACAGTGCTTCTATACTAATTGCCAGGCGCTGAGACGAATGCCGCCAAGATCGAGCGTCTATGACTTACGGTTCAAGAATTAGCCTCAGAAACAGTGGGAAACAGTGCTTCTATACTAATTGCCAGGCGCTGAGACGAATGCCGCCAAGATCGAGCGTCTATGACTTACGGTTCAAGAAATAGCCTCAGAAACAGTGGTTCTGAACATGCTGCTAATAGCTCGCCTGGGAAACATCCAGAGAAGTCCAATATAATGTTTTTTAGACTGGCTACCACGAGCTGAAACGAATGCAACCAAGAGCGAGCGTCTGTGACTTACGGTTCAAGAGTTATTCACAGAAACATGGTTCTGAACTTTGCTGCCAGCCGCGAAAGCGAAAGTAACCAAGATCGAGCGTCTAGGATTTACTTGTGAATAGCTCGCCTGGGAAACGTCCAGATAAGTCAAAGACAGTGCTTCTATACTAATTGCCAGGCGCTGAGACGAATGCCGCCAAGATCAAGCGTCTAAGACTTACGGTTCAAGAATTAGCCTCAGAAACAGTGGGAAACAGTGCTTCTATACTAATTGCCAGGCGCTGAGACGAATGCCGCCAAGATCGAGCGTCTATGATTTACGGTTCAAGAATTAGCCTAAAAAAACAGTGGTTTTGAACATGCTGCCAATAGCTCGCCTGGGAAACATCCAGAGAAGTCCAAGATAGTGTTTTTTAGACTGGCTGCCACGAGCTGAAACGAATGCAACCAAGAGCGAGCGTCTGTGACTTACGGTTCAAGAGTTATTCACAGAAACATGGTTCTGAACTTTGCTGCCAGCCGGGAAAGCGAAAGTAACCAAGATCGAGCGTCTAGGATTTATTTGTCAATAGCTCGCCTGGGAAACATCCAGAGAAGTCAAAGACAGTGCTTCTATACTAATTGCCAGGCGCTGAGACGAATGCCGCCAAGATCAAGCGTCTAAGACTTACGGTTCAAGAATTAGCCTCAGAAACAGTGGGAAACAGTGCTTCTATACTAATTGCCAGGCGCTGAGACGAATGCCGTCAAGATCGAGCGTCTATGACTTACGGTTCAAGAATTAGCCTCAGAAACAGTGGTTTTGAACATGCTGCCAATAGCTCGCCTGGGAAACATCCAGAGAAGTCCAAGATAATGTTTTTTAGACTGGCTGCCACGAGCTGAAACGAATGCAGCCAAGAGCGAGCGTCTGTGACTTACGGTTCAAGAGTCATTCACAGAAACATGGTTCTGAACTTTGCTGCCAGCCGCGAAAGCAAAAGCAACCAAGATCGAGCGTCTAGGATTTACTTGTGAATAGCTCGCCTGGAAAACATCCAGAGAAGTCAAAGACAGTGCAGCTATACTAATTGCCAGGCGCTGAGACGAATGCCGCCAAGATCGAGCGTCTATGACTTACGGTTCAAGAATTAGCCTCAGAAACAGTGGTTCTGAACATGCTGCCAATAGCTCGCCTGGGAAACATCCAGAGAAGTCCAAGATAGTGTTTTTTAGACTGGCTGCCACGAGCTGAAACGAATGCAGCCAAGAGCGAGCGTCTGTGACTTACGGTTCAAGAGTTATTCACAGAAACATGGTTCTGAACTTTGCTGCCAGCCGCGAAAGCGAAAATAACCAAGATCGAGCGTCTAGGATTTACTTGTGAATAGCTCGCCTGGAAAACATCCAGAGAGGTCAAATACAGTGCAGCTATACTAATTGCCAGGCGCTGAGACGAATGCCGCCAAGATCAAGCGTCTAAGACTTACGGTTCAAGAATTAGCCTCAGAAACAGTGGGAAACAGTGCTTCTATACTAATTGCCAGGCGCTGAGACGAATGCCGCCAAGATCGAGCGTCTATGACTTACGGTTCAAGAATTAGCCTCAGAAACAGTGGTTCTGAACTTTGCTGCCAGCCGCGAAAGCGAAAGCAACCAAGATCGAGCGTCTAGGATTTACTTGTGAATAGCTCGCCTGGAAAACATCCAGAGAAGTCAAAGACAGTGCAGCTATACTAATTGCCAGGCGCTGAGACGAATGCCGCCAAGATCAAGCGTCTAAGACTTACGGTTCAAGAATTAGCCTCAGAAACAGTGGGAAACAGTGCTTCTATACTAATTGCCAGGCGCTGAGACGAATGCCGCCAAGATCGAGCGTCTATGACTTACGGTTCAAGAATTAGCCTCAGAAACAGTGGTTCTGAACATGCTGCCAATAGCTCGCCTGGGAAACATCCAGAGAAGTCCAAGATAGTGTTTTTTAGACTGGCTGCCACGAGCTGAAACGAATGCAGCCAAGAGCGAGCGTCTGTGACTTACGGTTCAAGAGTTATTCACAGAAACATGGTTCTGAACTTTGCTGCCAGCCGCGAAAGCGAAAATAACCAAGATCGAGCGTCTAGGATTTACTTGTCAATAGCTCGCCTGGGAAACATCCAGAGAAGTCAAAGACAGTGCTTCTATACTAATTGCCAGGCGCTGAGACGAATGCCGCCAAGATCGAGCGTCTAAGACTTACGGTTCAAGAATTAGCCTCAGAAACAGTGGGAAACAGTGTTTCTATACTAATTGCCAGGCGCTGAGACGAATGCCGCCAAGATCAAGCGTAAAAGACTTACGGTTCAAGAATTAGCCTCAGAAACAGTGGGAAACAGTGCTTTTATACTAATTGCCAGGCGCTGAGACGAATGCCGCCAAGATCGAGCGTCTATGACTTACGGTTCAAGAATTAGCCTCAGAAACAGTGGTTCTGAACATGCTGCCAATTGCTCGCCTGGGAAACATCCAGAGAACTCCAAGATAGTGTTTTTTTAGACTGGCTGCCACGAGCTGAAACGAATGCAGCCAAGAGCGAGCGTCTGTGACTTACGGTTCAAGAGTTATTCACAGAAACATGGTTCTGAACTTTGCTGCCAGCCGCGAAAGCGAAAATAACCAAGATCGAGCGTCTAGGATTTACTTGTCAATAGCTCGCCTGGGAAACATCCAGAGAGGTCAAAGACAGTGCTTCTATACTAATTGCCAGGCGCTGAGACGAATGCAGCCAAGATCGAGCGTCTATGACTTACGGTTCAAGAATTAGCCTCAGAAACAGTGGTTCTGAACATGCTGCCAATAGCTCGCCTGGGAAACATCCAGAGAAGTCAAAGACAGTGCTTCTATACTAATTGCCAGGCGCTGAGACGAATGCCGCCAAGATCTAGCGTCTATGACTTACGGTTCAAGAAATAGCCTCAGAAACAGTGGTTCTGAACATGCTGCCAATAGCTCGCCTGGGAAACATCCAGAGAAGTCCAAGATAGTGTTTTTTAGACTGGCTGCCACGAGCTGAAACGAATGCAGCCAAGAGCGAGCGTCTGTGACTTACGGTTCAAGAGTTATTCACAGAAACATGGTTCTGAACTTTGCTGCCAGCCGCGAAAGCGAAAGCAACCAAGATCGAGCGTCTAGGATTTACTTGTGAATAGCTCGCCTGGAAAACATCCAGAGAAGTCAAAGACAGTGCAGCTATACTAATTGCCAGGCGCTGAGACGAATGCCGCCAAGATCAAGCGTCTAAGACTTACGGTTCAAGAATTAGCCTCAGAAACAGTGGGAAACAGTGCTTCTATACTAATTGCCAGGCGCTGAGACGAATGCCGCCAAGATCGAGCGTCTATGACTTACGGTTCAAGAATTAGCCTCAGAAACAGTGGTTCTAAACATGCTGCCAATAGCTCGCCTGGGAAACATCCAGAGAAGTCCAATCTAGTGTTTTTTAGACTGGCTGCCACGAGCTGAAACGAATGCAGCCAAGAGCGAGCGTCTGTGACTTACGGTTCAAGAGTTATTCACAGAAACATGGTTCTGAACTTTGCTGCCAGCCGCGAAAGCGAAAGTAACCAAGATCGAGCGTCTAGGATTTACTTGTGAATAGCTCGCCTGGGAAACTTTGAGATAAGTCAAAGACAGTGCTTCTATACTAATTACCAGGCGCTGAGACGAATGCCGCCAAGATCAAGCGTCTAAGACTTACGGTTCAAGAATTAGCCTCAGAAACAGTGGGAAACAGTGCTTCTATACTGATTGCCAGGCGCTGAGACGAATGCCGCCAAGATCGAGCGTCTATGACTTACGGTTCAAGAATTAGCCTCAGAAACAGTGGTTTTGAACCGGCTACCAATAGCTCGCCTGGGAAACATCCAGAGAAGTCCAAGATAGTGTTTTTTTAGACTGGCTGCCACGAGCTGAAACGAATGCAGCCAAGAGCGAGCGTCTGTGACTTACGGTTCAAGAGTTATTCACAGAAACATGGTTCTGAACTTTGCTGCCAGCCGCGAAAGCGAAAAGTAACCAAGATCGAGCGTCTAGGATTTACTTGTCAATAGCTCGCCTGGGAAACATCCAGAGAAGTCAAAGACAGCGCTTCCATACTAATTGCCAGGCGCTGAGACGAATGCCGCCAAGATCGAGCGTCTATGACTTACGGTTCAAGAATTAGCCTCAGAAACAGTGGGAAACAGTGCTTCTATACTAATTGCCAGGCGCTGAGACGAATGCCGCCAAGATCGAGCGTCTATGACTTACGGTTCAAGAATTAGCCTCAGAAACAGTGGTTCTGAACATGCTGCCAATAGCTCGCCTGGGAAACATCCAGAGAAGTCCAAGATAGTGTTTTTTTTAGACTGGCTGCCACGAGCTGAAACGAATGCAGCCAAGAGCGAGCGTCTGTGACTTACGGTTCAAGAGTTATTCACAGAAACATGTTTCTGAACTTTGCTGCCAGCCGCGAAAGCGAAAGTAACCAAGATCGAGCGTCTAGGATTTACTTGTGAATAGCTCGCCTGGAAAACATCCAGAGAAGTCAAAGACAGTGCAGCTATACTAATTGCCAGGCGCTGAGACGAATGCCGCCAAGATCAAGCGTCTAAGACTTACGGTTCAAGAATTAGCCTCAGAAACAGTGGGAAACAGTGCTTCTATACTAATTGCCAGGCGCTGAGACGAATGCCGCCAAGATCGAGCGTCTATGACTTACGGTTCAAGAATTAGCCTCAGAAACAGTGGTTCTGAACATGCTGCCAATAGCTCGTCTGGGAAACATCCAGAGAAGTCCAAGATAGAGTTTTTTAGACTGGCTGCCACGAGCTGAAACGAATGCAGCCAAGAGCGAGCGTCTGTGACTTACGGTTCAAGAGTTATTCACAGAAACATGGTTCTGAACTTAGCTGCCAGCCGCGAAAGCGAAAGTAACCAAGATCGAGCGTCTAGGATTTACTTGTGAATAGCTCGCCTGGGAAACTTTGAGATAAGTCAAAGACAGTGCTTCTATACTAATTGCCAGGCGCTGAGACGAATGCCGCCAAGATCGAGCGTCTATGACTTACGGTTCAAGAATTAGCCTAAAAAAACAGTGGTTTTGAACATGCTGCCAATTGCTCGCCTGGGAAACATCCAGAGAAGTCCAAGATAGTGTTTTTTAGACTGGCTGCCACGAGCTGAAACGAATGCAACCAAGAGCGAGCGTCTGTGACTTACGGTTCAAGAGTTATTCACAGAAACATGGTTCTGAACTTTGCTGCCAGCCGCGAAAGCGAAAGTAACCAAGATCGAGCGTCTAGGATTTACTTGTCAATAGCTCGCCTGGGAAACATTAAGAGAAGTCAAAGACAGTGCTTCTATACTAATTGCCAGGCGCTGAGACGAATGCCGCCAAGATCAAGCGTCTAAGACTTACGGTTCAAGAATTAGCCTCAGAAACAGTGGGAAACAGTGCTTCTATACTAATTGCCAGGCGCTGAGACGAATGCCGTCAAGATCGAGCGTCTATGACTTACGGTTCAAGAATTGGCCTCAGAAACAGTGGTTTTGAACATGCTGCCAATAGCTCGCCTGGGAAACATCCAGAGAAGTCCAAGATAATGTTTTTTAGACTGGCTGCCACGAGCTGAAACGAATGCAGCCAAGAGCGAGCGTCTGTGACTTACGGTTCAAGAGTCATTCACAGAAACATGGTTCTGAACTTTGCTGCCAGCCGCGAAAGCAAAAGCAACCAAGATCGAGCGTCTAGGATTTACTTGTGAATAGCTCGCCTGGAAAACATCCAGAGAAGTCAAAGACAGTGCAGCTATACTAATTGCCAGGCGCTGAGACGAATGCCGCCAAGATCGAGCGTCTATGACTTACGGTTCAAGAATTAGCCTCAGAAACAGTGGTTCTGAACATGCTGCCAATAGCTCGCCTGGGAAACATCCAGAGAAGTCCAAGATAGTGTTTTTTAGACTGGCTGCCACGAGCTGAAACGAATGCAGCCAAGAGCGAGCGTCTGTGACTTACGGTTCAAGAGTTATTCACAGAAACATGGTTCTGAACTTTGCTGCCAGCCGCGAAAGCGAAAGCAACCAAGATCGAGCGTCTAGGATTTACTTGTGAATAGCTCGCCTGGAAAACATCCAGAGAAGTCAAAGACAGTGCAGCTATACTAATTGCCAGGCGCTGAGACGAATGCCGCCAAGATCAAGCGTCTAAGACTTACGGTTCAAGAATTAGCCTCAGAAACAGTGGGAAACAGTGCTTCTATACTAATTGCCAGGCGCTGAGACGAATGCCGCCAAGATCGAGCGTCTATGACTTACGGTTCAAGAATTAGCCTCAGAAACAGTGGTTCTGAACATGCTGCCAATAGCTCGCCTGGGAAACATCCAGAGAAGTCCAATCTAGTGTTTTTTAGACTGGCTGCCACGAGCTGAAACGAATGCAGCCAAGAGCGAGCGTCTGTGACTTACGGTTCAAGAGTTATTCACAGAAACATGGTTCTGAACTTTGCTGCCAGCCGCGAAAGCGAAAATAACCAAGATCGAGCGTCTAGGATTTACTTGTCAATAGCTCGCCTGGGAAACATCCAGAGAAGTCAAAGACAGTGCTTCCATACTAATTGCCAGGCGCTGAGACGAATGCCGCCAAGATCGAGCGTCTAAGACTTACGGTTCAAGAATTAGCCTCAGAAACAGTGGGAAACAGTGTTTCTATACTAATTGCCAGGCGCTGAGACGAATGCCGCCAAGATCAAGCGTAAAAGACTTACGGTTCAAGAATTAGCCTCAGAAACAGTGGGAAACAGTGCTTTTATACTAATTGCCAGGCGCTGAGACGAATGCCGCCAAGATCGAGCGTCTATGACTTACGGTTCAAGAATTAGCCTCAGAAACAGTGGGAAACAGTGCTTCTATACTAATTGCCAGGCGCTGAGACGAATGCCGCCAAGATCGAGCGTCTATGACTTACGGTTCAAGAAATAGCCTCAGAAACAGTGGTTCTGAACATGCTGCTAATAGCTCGCCTGGGAAACATCCAGAGAAGTCCAATATAGTGTTTTTTAGACTGGCTGCCACGAGCTGAAACGAATGCAACCAAGAGCGAGCGTCTGTGACTTACGGTTCAAGAGTTATTCACAGAAACATGGTTCTGAACTTTGCTGCCAGCCGCGAAAGCGAAAGTAACCGAGATCGAGCGTCTAGGATTTACTTGTGAATAGCTCGCCTGGGAAACATCCAGTGAAGTCAAAGACAGTGCTTCTATACTAATTGCCAGGCGCTGAGACGAATGCCGCCAAGATCGAGCGTCTATGACTTACGGTTCAAGAATTAGCCTCAGAAACAGTGGGAAACAGTGCTTCTATACTAATTTCCAGGCGCTGAGACGAATGCCGCCAAGATCGAGCGTCTATGACTTACGGTTCAAGAATTAGCCTCAGAAACAGTGATTCTGAACATGCTGCCAATAGCTCGCCTGGGAAACATCCAGAGAAGTCCAAGATAATGTTTTTTAGACTGGCTGCCACGAGCTGAAACGAATGCAGCCAAGAGCGAGCGTCTGTGACTTACGGTTCAAGAGTTATTCACAGAAACATGGTTCTGAACTTTGCTGCCAGCCGCGAAAGCGAAAGCAACCAAGATCGAGCGTCTAGGATTTACTTGTGAATAGCTCGCCTGGAAAACATCCAGAGAAGTCAAAGACAGTGCAGCTATACTAATTGCCAGGCGCTGAGACGAATGCCGCCAAGATCAAGCGTCTAAGACTTACGGTTCAAGAATTAGCCTCAGAAACAGTGGGAAACAGTGCTACTATACTAATTGCCAGGCGCTGAGACGAATGCCGCCAAGATCGAGCGTCTATGACTTACGGTTCAAGAATTAGCCTCAGAAACAGTGGTTCTGAACTTTGCTGCCAGCCGCGAAAGCGAAAGCAACCAAGATCGAGCGTCTAGGATTTACTTGTGAATAACTCGCCTGGAAAACATCCAGAGAAGTCAAAGACAGTGCAGCTATACTAATTGCCAGGCGCTGAGACGAATGCCGCCAAGATCAAGCGTCTAAGACTTACGGTTCAAGAATTAGCCTAAGAAACAGTGGGAAACAGTGCTTCTATACTAATTGCCAGGCGCTGAGACGAATGCCGCCAAGATCGAGCGTCTATGACTTACGGTTCAAGAATTAGCCTCAGAAACAGTGGTTCTGAACATGCTGCCAATTGCTCGCCTGGGAAACATCCAGAGAAGTCCAAGATAGTGTTTTTTTAGACTGGCTGCCACGAGCTGAAACGAATGCAGCCAAGAGCGAGCGTCTGTGACTTACGGTTCAAGAGTTATTCACAGAAACATGGTTCTGAACTTTGCTGCCAGCCGCGAAAGCGAAAATAACCAAGATCGAGCGTCTAGGATTTACTTGTCAATAGCTCGCCTGGGAAACATCCAGAGAAGTCAAAGACAGTGTTTTTTAGACTGGCTGCCACGAGCTGAAACGAATGCAGCCAAGAGCGAGCGTCTGTGACTTACGGTTCAAGAATTAGCCTCAGAAACAGTGGTTCTGAGCATGCTGCCAATAGCTCGCCTGGGAAACATGCAGAGAAGTCCAAGATAGTGTTTTTTAGACTGGCTGCCACGAGCTGAAACGAATGCAGCCAAGAGCGAGCGTCTGTGACTTACGGTTCAAGAGTTATTCACAGAAACATGGTTTTGAACTTTGCTGCCAGCCGCGAAAGCGAAAATAACCAAGATCGAGCGTCTAGGATTTACTTGTCAATAGCTCGCCTGGGAAACATCCAGAGAAGTCAAAGACAGTGCTTCTATACTAATTGCCAGGCGCTGAGACGAATGCCGCCAAGATCGAGCGTCTATGACTTACGGTTCAAGAATTAGCCTCTGAAACAGTGGTTGTGAACATGCTGCCAATTGCTCGCCTGGGAAACATCCAGAGAAGTCCAAGATAGTGTTTTTTTAGACTGGCTGCCACGAGCTGAAACGAATGCAGCCAAGAGCGAGCGTCTGTGACTTACGGTTCAAGAGTTATTCACAGAAACATGGTTCTGAACTTTGCTGCCAGCCGCGAAAGCGAAAATAACCAAGATCGAGCGTCTAGGATTTACTTGTCAATAGCTCGGCTGGGAAACATCCAGAGAAGTCAAAGACAGTGCTTCTATACTAATTGCCAGGCGCTGAGACGAATGCCGCCAAGATTTAGCGTCTATGACTTACGGTTCAAGAAATAGCCTCAGAAACAGTGGGAAACAGTGGTTCTATACTAATTGCCAGGCGCTGAGACGAATGCCGCCAAGATCGAGCGTCTAAGACTTACGGTTCAAGAATTAGCCTCAGAAACAGTGGTTCTGAACATGCTGCCAATAGCTCGCCTGGGAACATCCAGAGAAGTCCAAGATAGTGTTTTTTAGACTGACTGCCACGAGCTGAAACGAATGCAGCCAAGAGCGAGCGTCTGTGACTTACGGTTCAAGAGTTATTCACAGAAACATGGTTCTGAACTTTGCTGCCAGCCGCGAAAGCGAAAATAACCAAGATCGAGCGTCTAGGATTTACTTGTCAATAGCTCGCCTGGGAAACATCCAGAGAAGTCAAAGACAGTGCTTCTTTACTAATTGCCAGGCGCTGAGACGAATGCCGCCAAGATCGAGCGTCTATGACTTACGGTTCAAGAATTAGCCTCAGAAACAGTGGGAAACAGTGCTTCTATACTAATTGCCAGGCGCTGAGACGAATGCCGCCAAGATCGAGCGTCTATGACTTACGGTTCAAGAATTAGCCTCAGAAACAGTGGTTCTGAACATGCTGCCAATAGCTCGCCTGGGAAACATCCAGAGAAGTCCAAGATAGTGTTTTTTTAGACTGGCTGCCACGAGCTGAAACGAATGCAGCCAAGAGCGAGCGTCTGTGACTTACGGTTCAAGAGTTATTCACAGAAACATGGTTCTGAACTTTGCTGCCAGCCGCGAAAGCGAAAGTAACCAAGATCGAGCGTCTAGGATTTACTTGTGAGTAGCTCGCCTGGGAAACTTTGAGATAAGTCAAAGACAGTGCTTCTATACTAATTGCCAGGCGCTGAGACGAATGCCGCCAAGATCAAGCGTCTAAGACTTACGGTTCAAGAATTAGCCTCAGAAACAGTGGGAAACAGTGCTTCTATACTAATTGCCAGGCGCTGAGACGAATGCCGCCAAGATCGAGCGTCTAAGACTTACGGTTCAAAAATTAGCCTCAGAAACAGTGGTTTTGAACCGGCTACCAATAGCTCGCCTGGGAAACATCCAGAGAAGTCCAAGATAGTGTTTTTTTAGACTGGCTGCCACGAGCTGAAACGAATGCAGCCAAGAGCGAGCGTCTGTGACTTACGGTTCAAGAGTTATTCACAGAAACATGGTTCTGAACTTTGCTGCCAGCCGCGAAAGCGAAAGTAACCAAGATCGAGCGACTAGGATTTACTTGTCAATAGCTCGCCTGGGAAACATCCAGAGAAGTCAAAGACAGTGCTTCTATACTAATTGCCAGGCGCTGAGACGAATGCCGCCAAGATCAAGCGTCTAAGACTTACGGTTCAAGAATTAGCCTCAGAAACAGTGGTTCTGAACATGCTGCCAATAGCTCGTCTGGGAAACATCCAGAGAAGTCCAAGATAGTGTTTTTTAGACTGGCTGCCACGAGCTGAAACGAATGCAGCCAAGAGCGAGCGTCTGTGACTTACGGTTCAAGAGTTATTCACAGAAACATGGTTCTGAACTTTGCTGCCAGCCGCGAAAGCGAAAGTAACCAAGATCGAGCGTCTAGGATTTACTTGTGAATAGCTCGCCTGGGAAACTTTGAGATAAGTCAAAGACAGTGCTTCTATACTAATTGCCAGGCGCTGAGACGAATGCCGCCAAGATCAAGCGTCTAAGACTTACGGTTCAAGAATTAGCCTCAGAAACAGTGGGAAACAGTGCTTCTATACTAATTGCCAGGCGCTGAGACGAATGCCGCCAAGATCGAGCGTCTAAGACTTACGGTTCAAAAATTAGCCTCAGAAACAGTGGTTTTGAACCGGCTACCAATAGCTCGCCTGGGAAACATCCAGAGAAGTCCAAGATAGTGTTTTTTTAGACTGGCTGCCACGAGCTGAAACGAATGCAGCCAAGAGCGAGCGTCTGTGACTTACGGTTCAAGAGTTATTCACAGAAACATGGTTCTGAACTTTGCTGCCAGCCGCGAAAGCGAAAGTAACCAAGATCGAGCGACTAGGATTTACTTGTCAATAGCTCGCCTGGGAAACATCCAGAGAAGTCAAAGACAGTGCTTCTATACTAATTGCCAGGCGCTGAGACGAATGCCGCCAAGATCGAGCGTCTATGACTTACGGTTCAAGAATTAGCCTCAGAAACAGTGGGAAACAGTGCTTCTATACTAATTGCCAGGCGCTGAGACGAATGCCGCCAAGATCGAGCGTCTATGACTTACGGTTCAAGAATTAGCCTCAGAAACAGTGGTTCTGAACATGCTGCCAATAGCTCGCCTGGGAAACATCCAGAGAAGTCCAAGATAGTGTTTTTTTAGACTGGCTGCCACGAGCTGAAACGAATGCAGCCAAGAGCGAGCGTCTGTGACTTACGGTTCAAGAGTTATTCACAGAAACATGGTTCTGAACTTTGCTGCCAGCCGCGAAAGCGAAAGTAACCAAGATCGAGCGTCTAGGATTTACTTGTGAGTAGCTCGCCTGGGAAACTTTGAGATAAGTCAAAGACAGTGCTTCTATACTAATTGCCAGGCGCTGAGACGAATGCCGCCAAGATCAAGCGTCTAAGACTTACGGTTCAAGAATTAGCCTCAGAAACAGTGGTTCTGAACATGCTGCCAATAGCTCGCCTGGGAAACATCCAGAGAAGTCCAAGATAGTGTTTTTTTAGACTGGCTGCCACGAGCTGAAACGAATGCAGCCAAGAGCGAGCGTCTGTGACTTACGGTTCAAGAGTTATTCACAGAAACATGGTTCTGAACTTTGCTGCCAGCCGCGAAAGCGAAAGTAACCAAGATCGAGCGTCTAGGATTTACTTGTGAGTAGCTCGCCTGGGAAACTTTGAGATAAGTCAAAGACAGTGCTTCTATACTAATTGCCAGGCGCTGAGACGAATGCCGCCAAGATCAAGCGTCTAAGACTTACGGTTCAAGAATTAGCCTCAGAAACAGTGGTTCTGAACATGCTGCCAATAGCTCGCCTGGGAAACATCCAGAGAAGTCCAAGATAGTGTTTTTTTAGACTGGCTGCCACGAGCTGAAACGAATGCAGCCAAGAGCGAGCGTCTGTGACTTACGGTTCAAGAGTTATTCACAGAAACATGGTTCTGAACTTTGCTGCCAGCCGCGAAAGCGAAAGTAACCAAGATCGAGCGTCTAGGATTTACTTGTGAGTAGCTCGCCTGGGAAACTTTGAGATAAGTCAAAGACAGTGCTTCTACACTAATTGCCAGGCGCTGAGACGAATGCCGCCAAGATCAAGCGTCTAAGACTTACGGTTCAAGAATTAGCCTCAGAAACAGTGGTTCTGAACATGCTGCCAATAGCTCGCCTGGGAAACATCCAGAGAAGTCCAAGATAGTGTTTTTTTAGACTGGCTGCCACGAGCTGAAACGAATGCAGCCAAGAGCGAGCGTCTGTGACTTACGGTTCAAGAGTTATTCACAGAAACATGGTTCTGAACTTTGCTGCCAGCCGCGAAAGCGAAAGTAACCAAGATCGAGCGTCTAGGATTTACTTGTGAATAGCTCGCCTGGGAAACATCCAGAGAAGTCAAAGACAGTGCTTCTATACTAATTGCCAGGCGCTGAGACGAATGCCGCCAAGATCTAGCGTCTATGACTTACGGTTCAAGAATTAGCCTCAGAAACAGTGGGAAACAGTGCTTCTATACTAATTGCCAGGCGCTGAGACGAATGCCGCCAAGATCGAGCGTCTATGACTTACGGTTCAAGAATTAGCCTCAGAAACAGTGGTTCTGAACATGCTGCCAATAGCTCGCCTGGGAAACATCCAGAGAAGTCCAAGATTGTGTTTTTTAGACTGGCTGCCACGAGCAGAAACGAATGCAGCCAAGAGCGAGCGTCTGTGACTTACGGTTCAAGAGTTATTCACAGAAACATGGTTTTGAACTTTGCTGCCAGCCGCGAAAGCGAAAATAACCAAGATCGAGCGTCGAGGATTTACTTGTCAATAGCTCGCCTGGGAAACATCCAGAGAAGTCAAAGACAGTGCTTCTATACTAATTGCCAGGCGCTGAGACGAATGCCGCCAAGATCGAGCGTCTATGACTTACGGTTCAAGAATTAGCCTCAGAAACAGTGGTTCTGAACACGCTGCCAATAGCTCGCCTGGGAAACATCCAGAGAAGTCCAACATAGTGTTTTTTAGACTGGCTGCCACGAGCTGAAACGAATGCAGCCAAGAGCGAGCGTCTGTGACTTACGGTTCAAGAGTTATTCACAGAAACATGGTTCTGAACTTTGCTGCCAGCCGCGAAAGCGAAAATAACCAAGGTCGAGCGTCTAGGATTTACTTGTCAATAGCTCGCCTGGGAAACATCCAGATAAGTCAAAGACAGTGCTTCTATACTAATTGCCAGGCGCTGAGACGAATGCCGCCAAGATCGAGCGTCTATGACTTACGGTTCAAGAATTAGCCTCAGAAACAGTGGTTCTGAACATGCTGCCAATAGCTCGCCTGGGAAACATCCAGAGAAGTCCAAGATAGTGTTTTTTTAGACTGGCTGCCACGAGCTGAAACGAATGCAGCCAAGAGCGAGCGTCTGTGACTTACGGTTCAAGAGTTATTCACAGAAACATGGTTCTGAACTTTGCTGCCAGCCGCGAAAGCGAAAGTAACCAAGATCGAGCGTCTAGGATTTACTTGTGAGTAGCTCGCCTGGGAAACTTTGAGATAAGTCAAAGACAGTGCTTCTATACTAATTGCCAGGCGCTGAGACGAATGCCGCCAAGATCAAGCGTCTAAGACTTACGGTTCAAGAATTAGCCTCAGAAACAGTGGTTCTGAACATGCTGCCAATAGCTCGTCTGGGAAACATCCAGAGAAGTCCAAGATAGTGTTTTTTAGACTGGCTGCCACGAGCTGAAACGAATGCAGCCAAGAGCGAGCGTCTGTGACTTACGGTTCAAGAGTTATTCACAGAAACATGGTTCTGAACTTTGCTGCCAGCCGCGAAAGCGAAAGTAACCAAGATCGAGCGTCTAGGATTTACTTGTGAATAGCTCGCCTGGGAAACTTTGAGATAAGTCAAAGACAGTGCTTCTATACTAATTGCCAGGCGCTGAGACGAATGCCGCCAAGATCAAGCGTCTAAGACTTACGGTTCAAGAATTAGCCTCAGAAACAGTGGGAAACAGTGCTTCTATACTAATTGCCAGGCGCTGAGACGAATGCCGCCAAGATCGAGCGTCTAAGACTTACGGTTCAAAAATTAGCCTCAGAAACAGTGGTTCTGAACATGCTGCCAATAGCTCGCCTGGGAAACATCCAGAGAAGTCCAAGATAGTGTTTTTTTAGACTGGCTGCCACGAGCTGAAACGAATGCAGCCAAGAGCGAGCGTCTGTGACTTACGGTTCAAGAGTTATTCACAGAAACATGGTTCTGAACTTTGCTGCCAGCCGCGAAAGCGAAAGTAACCAAGATCGAGCGTCTAGGATTTACTTGTGAGTAGCTCGCCTGGGAAACTTTGAGATAAGTCAAAGACAGTGCTTCTATACTAATTGCCAGGCGCTGAGACGAATGCCGCCAAGATCAAGCGTCTAAGACTTACGGTTCAAGAATTAGCCTCAGAAACAGTGGTTCTGAACATGCTGCCAATAGCTCGTCTGGGAAACATCCAGAGAAGTCCAAGATAGTGTTTTTTAGACTGGCTGCCACGAGCTGAAACGAATGCAGCCAAGAGCGAGCGTCTGTGACTTACGGTTCAAGAGTTATTCACAGAAACATGGTTCTGAACTTTGCTGCCAGCCGCGAAAGCGAAAGTAACCAAGATCGAGCGTCTAGGATTTACTTGTGAATAGCTCGCCTGGGAAACTTTGAGATAAGTCAAAGACAGTGCTTCTATACTAATTGCCAGGCGCTGAGACGAATGCCGCCAAGATCAAGCGTCTAAGACTTACGGTTCAAGAATTAGCCTCAGAAACAGTGGGAAACAGTGCTTCTATACTAATTGCCAGGCGCTGAGACGAATGCCGCCAAGATCGAGCGTCTAAGACTTACGGTTCAAAAATTAGCCTCAGAAACAGTGGTTTTGAACCGGCTACCAATAGCTCGCCTGGGAAACATCCAGAGAAGTCCAAGATAGTGTTTTTTTAGACTGGCTGCCACGAGCTGAAACGAATGCAGCCAAGAGCGAGCGTCTGTGACTTACGGTTCAAGAGTTATTCACAGAAACATGGTTCTGAACTTTGCTGCCAGCCGCGAAAGCGAAAGTAACCAAGATCGAGCGACTAGGATTTACTTGTCAATAGCTCGCCTGGGAAACATCCAGAGAAGTCAAAGACAGTGCTTCTATACTAATTGCCAGGCGCTGAGACGAATGCCGCCAAGATCGAGCGTCTATGACTTACGGTTCAAGAATTAGCCTCAGAAACAGTGGGAAACAGTGCTTCTATACTAATTGCCAGGCGCTGAGACGAATGCCGCCAAGATCGAGCGTCTATGACTTACGGTTCAAGAATTAGCCTCAGAAACAGTGGTTCTGAACATGCTGCCAATAGCTCGCCTGGGAAACATCCAGAGAAGTCCAAGATAGTGTTTTTTTAGACTGGCTGCCACGAGCTGAAACGAATGCAGCCAAGAGCGAGCGTCTGTGACTTACGGTTCAAGAGTTATTCACAGAAACATGGTTCTGAACTTTGCTGCCAGCCGCGAAAGCGAAAGTAACCAAGATCGAGCGACTAGGATTTACTTGTCAATAGCTCGCCTGGGAAACATCCAGAGAAGTCAAAGACAGTGCTTCTATACTAATTGCCAGGCGCTGAGACGAATGCCGCCAAGATCGAGCGTCTATGACTTACGGTTCAAGAATTAGCCTCAGAAACAGTGGGAAACAGTGCTTCTATACTAATTGCCAGGCGCTGAGACGAATGCCGCCAAGATCGAGCGTCTATGACTTACGGTTCAAGAGTTATTCACAGAAACATGGTTCTGAACTTTGCTGCCAGCCGCGAAAGCGAAAGTAACCAAGATCGAGCGTCTAGGATTTACTTGTGAGTAGCTCGCCTGGGAAACTTTGAGATAAGTCAAAGACAGTGCTTCTATACTAATTGCCAGGCGCTGAGACGAATGCCGCCAAGATCAAGCGTCTAAGACTTACGGTTCAAGAATTAGCCTCAGAAACAGTGGTTCTGAACATGCTGCCAATAGCTCGCCTGGGAAACATCCAGAGAAGTCCAAGATAGTGTTTTTTTAGACTGGCTGCCACGAGCTGAAACGAATGCAGCCAAGAGCGAGCGTCTGTGACTTACGGTTCAAGAGTTATTCACAGAAACATGGTTCTGAACTTTGCTGCCAGCCGCGAAAGCGAAAGTAACCAAGATCGAGCGTCTAGGATTTACTTGTGAGTAGCTCGCCTGGGAAACTTTGAGATAAGTCAAAGACAGTGCTTCTATACTAATTGCCAGGCGCTGAGACGAATGCCGCCAAGATCAAGCGTCTAAGACTTACGGTTCAAGAATTAGCCTCAGAAACAGTGGTTCTGAACATGCTGCCAATAGCTCGCCTGGGAAACATCCAGAGAAGTCCAAGATAGTGTTTTTTTAGACTGGCTGCCACGAGCTGAAACGAATGCAGCCAAGAGCGAGCGTCTGTGACTTACGGTTCAAGAGTTATTCACAGAAACATGGTTCTGAACTTTGCTGCCAGCCGCGAAAGCGAAAGTAACCAAGATCGAGCGTCTAGGATTTACTTGTGAGTAGCTCGCCTGGGAAACTTTGAGATAAGTCAAAGACAGTGCTTCTACACTAATTGCCAGGCGCTGAGACGAATGCCGCCAAGATCAAGCGTCTAAGACTTACGGTTCAAGAATTAGCCTCAGAAACAGTGGTTCTGAACATGCTGCCAATAGCTCGCCTGGGAAACATCCAGAGAAGTCCAAGATAGTGTTTTTTTAGACTGGCTGCCACGAGCTGAAACGAATGCAGCCAAGAGCGAGCGTCTGTGACTTACGGTTCAAGAGTTATTCACAGAAACATGGTTCTGAACTTTGCTGCCAGCCGCGAAAGCGAAAGTAACCAAGATCGAGCGTCTAGGATTTACTTGTGAATAGCTCGCCTGGGAAACATCCAGAGAAGTCAAAGACAGTGCTTCTATACTAATTGCCAGGCGCTGAGACGAATGCCGCCAAGATCTAGCGTCTATGACTTACGGTTCAAGAATTAGCCTCAGAAACAGTGGGAAACAGTGCTTCTATACTAATTGCCAGGCGCTGAGACGAATGCCGCCAAGATCGAGCGTCTATGACTTACGGTTCAAGAATTAGCCTCAGAAACAGTGGTTCTGAACATGCTGCCAATAGCTCGCCTGGGAAACATCCAGAGAAGTCCAAGATTGTGTTTTTAGACTGGCTGCCACGAACAGAAACGAATGCAGCCAAGAGCGAGCGTCTGTGACTTACGGTTCAAGAGTTATTCACAGAAACATGGTTTTGAACTTTGCTGCCAGCCGCGAAAGCGAAAATAACCAAGATCGAGCGTCGAGGATTTACTTGTCAATAGCTCGCCTGGGAAACATCCAGAGAAGTCAAAGACAGTGCTTCTATACTAATTGCCAGGCGCTGAGACGAATGCCGCCAAGATCGAGCGTCTATGACTTACGGTTCAAGAATTAGCCTCAGAAACAGTGGTTCTGAACACGCTGCCAATAGCTCGCCTGGGAAACATCCAGAGAAGTCCAACATAGTGTTTTTTAGACTGGCTGCCACGAGCTGAAACGAATGCAGCCAAGAGCGAGCGTCTGTGACTTACGGTTCAAGAGTTATTCACAGAAACATGGTTCTGAACTTTGCTGCCAGCCGCGAAAGCGAAAATAACCAAGATCGAGCGTCTAGGATTTACTTGTCAATAGCTCGCCTGGGAAACATCCAGAGAAGTCAAAGACAGTGCTTCTATACTAATTGCCAGGCGCTGAGACGAATGCCGCCAAGATCGAGCGTCTATGACTTACGGTTCAAGAATTAGCCTCAGAAACAGTGGTTCTGAACATGCTGCCAATAGCTCGCCTGGGAAACATCCAGAGAAGTCCAAGATAGTGTTTTTTTAGACTGGCTGCCACGAGCTGAAACGAATGCAGCCAAGAGCGAGCGTCTGTGACTTACGGTTCAAGAGTTATTCACAGAAACATGGTTCTGAACTTTGCTGCCAGCCGCGAAAGCGAAAGTAACCAAGATCGAGCGTCTAGGATTTACTTGTGAGTAGCTCGCCTGGGAAACTTTGAGATAAGTCAAAGACAGTGCTTCTATACTAATTGCCAGGCGCTGAGACGAATGCCGCCAAGATCAAGCGTCTAAGACTTACGGTTCAAGAATTAGCCTCAGAAACAGTGGTTCTGAACATGCTGCCAATAGCTCGTCTGGGAAACATCCAGAGAAGTCCAAGATAGTGTTTTTTAGACTGGCTGCCACGAGCTGAAACGAATGCAGCCAAGAGCGAGCGTCTGTGACTTACGGTTCAAGAGTTATTCACAGAAACATGGTTCTGAACTTTGCTGCCAGCCGCGAAAGCGAAAGTAACCAAGATCGAGCGTCTAGGATTTACTTGTGAATAGCTCGCCTGGGAAACTTTGAGATAAGTCAAAGACAGTGCTTCTATACTAATTGCCAGGCGCTGAGACGAATGCCGCCAAGATCAAGCGTCTAAGACTTACGGTTCAAGAATTAGCCTCAGAAACAGTGGGAAACAGTGCTTCTATACTAATTGCCAGGCGCTGAGACGAATGCCGCCAAGATCGAGCGTCTAAGACTTACGGTTCAAAAATTAGCCTCAGAAACAGTGGTTTTGAACCGGCTACCAATAGCTCGCCTGGGAAACATCCAGAGAAGTCCAAGATAGTGTTTTTTTAGACTGGCTGCCACGAGCTGAAACGAATGCAGCCAAGAGCGAGCGTCTGTGACTTACGGTTCAAGAGTTATTCACAGAAACATGGTTCTGAACTTTGCTGCCAGCCGCGAAAGCGAAAGTAACCAAGATCGAGCGACTAGGATTTACTTGTCAATAGCTCGCCTGGGAAACATCCAGAGAAGTCAAAGACAGTGCTTCTATACTAATTGCCAGGCGCTGAGACGAATGCCGCCAAGATCGAGCGTCTATGACTTACGGTTCAAGAATTAGCCTCAGAAACAGTGGGAAACAGTGCTTCTATACTAATTGCCAGGCGCTGAGACGAATGCCGCCAAGATCGAGCGTCTATGACTTACGGTTCAAGAATTAGCCTCAGAAACAGTGGTTCTGAACATGCTGCCAATAGCTCGCCTGGGAAACATCCAGAGAAGTCCAAGATAGTGTTTTTTTAGACTGGCTGCCACGAGCTGAAACGAATGCAGCCAAGAGCGAGCGTCTGTGACTTACGGTTCAAGAGTTATTCACAGAAACATGGTTCTGAACTTTGCTGCCAGCCGCGAAAGCGAAAGTAACCAAGATCGAGCGTCTAGGATTTACTTGTGAGTAGCTCGCCTGGGAAACTTTGAGATAAGTCAAAGACAGTGCTTCTATACTAATTGCCAGGCGCTGAGACGAATGCCGCCAAGATCAAGCGTCTAAGACTTACGGTTCAAGAATTAGCCTCAGAAACAGTGGTTCTGAACATGCTGCCAATAGCTCGCCTGGGAAACATCCAGAGAAGTCCAAGATAGTGTTTTTTTAGACTGGCTGCCACGAGCTGAAACGAATGCAGCCAAGAGCGAGCGTCTGTGACTTACGGTTCAAGAGTTATTCACAGAAACATGGTTCTGAACTTTGCTGCCAGCCGCGAAAGCGAAAGTAACCAAGATCGAGCGTCTAGGATTTACTTGTGAGTAGCTCGCCTGGGAAACTTTGAGATAAGTCAAAGACAGTGCTTCTATACTAATTGCCAGGCGCTGAGACGAATGCCGCCAAGATCAAGCGTCTAAGACTTACGGTTCAAGAATTAGCCTCAGAAACAGTGGTTCTGAACATGCTGCCAATAGCTCGCCTGGGAAACATCCAGAGAAGTCCAAGATAGTGTTTTTTTAGACTGGCTGCCACGAGCTGAAACGAATGCAGCCAAGAGCGAGCGTCTGTGACTTACGGTTCAAGAGTTATTCACAGAAACATGGTTCTGAACTTTGCTGCCAGCCGCGAAAGCGAAAGTAACCAAGATCGAGCGTCTAGGATTTACTTGTGAGTAGCTCGCCTGGGAAACTTTGAGATAAGTCAAAGACAGTGCTTCTACACTAATTGCCAGGCGCTGAGACGAATGCCGCCAAGATCAAGCGTCTAAGACTTACGGTTCAAGAATTAGCCTCAGAAACAGTGGTTCTGAACATGCTGCCAATAGCTCGCCTGGGAAACATCCAGAGAAGTCCAAGATAGTGTTTTTTTAGACTGGCTGCCACGAGCTGAAACGAATGCAGCCAAGAGCGAGCGTCTGTGACTTACGGTTCAAGAGTTATTCACAGAAACATGGTTCTGAACTTTGCTGCCAGCCGCGAAAGCGAAAGTAACCAAGATCGAGCGTCTAGGATTTACTTGTGAATAGCTCGCCTGGGAAACATCCAGAGAAGTCAAAGACAGTGCTTCTATACTAATTGCCAGGCGCTGAGACGAATGCCGCCAAGATCTAGCGTCTATGACTTACGGTTCAAGAATTAGCCTCAGAAACAGTGGGAAACAGTGCTTCTATACTAATTGCCAGGCGCTGAGACGAATGCCGCCAAGATCGAGCGTCTATGACTTACGGTTCAAGAATTAGCCTCAGAAACAGTGGTTCTGAACATGCTGCCAATAGCTCGCCTGGGAAACATCCAGAGAAGTCCAAGATTGTGTTTTTTAGACTGGCTGCCACGAGCAGAAACGAATGCAGCCAAGAGCGAGCGTCTGTGACTTACGGTTCAAGAGTTATTCACAGAAACATGGTTTTGAACTTTGCTGCCAGCCGCGAAAGCGAAAATAACCAAGATCGAGCGTCGAGGATTTACTTGTCAATAGCTCGCCTGGGAAACATCCAGAGAAGTCAAAGACAGTGCTTCTATACTAATTGCCAGGCGCTGAGACGAATGCCGCCAAGATCGAGCGTCTATGACTTACGGTTCAAGAATTAGCCTCAGAAACAGTGGTTCTGAACACGCTGCCAATAGCTCGCCTGGGAAACATCCAGAGAAGTCCAACATAGTGTTTTTTAGACTGGCTGCCACGAGCTGAAACGAATGCAGCCAAGAGCGAGCGTCTGTGACTTACGGTTCAAGAGTTATTCACAGAAACATGGTTCTGAACTTTGCTGCCAGCCGCGAAAGCGAAAATAACCAAGATCGAGCGTCTAGGATTTACTTGTCAATAGCTCGCCTGGGAAACATCCAGAGAAGTCAAAGACAGTGCTTCTATACTAATTGCCAGGCGCTGAGACGAATGCCGCCAAGATCGAGCGTCTATGACTTACGGTTCAAGAATTAGCCTCAGAAACAGTGGTTCTGAACATGCTGCCAATAGCTCGCCTGGGAAACATCCAGAGAAGTCCAAGATAGTGTTTTTTTAGACTGGCTGCCACGAGCTGAAACGAATGCAGCCAAGAGCGAGCGTCTGTGACTTACGGTTCAAGAGTTATTCACAGAAACATGGTTCTGAACTTTGCTGCCAGCCGCGAAAGCGAAAGTAACCAAGATCGAGCGTCTAGGATTTACTTGTGAGTAGCTCGCCTGGGAAACTTTGAGATAAGTCAAAGACAGTGCTTCTATACTAATTGCCAGGCGCTGAGACGAATGCCGCCAAGATCAAGCGTCTAAGACTTACGGTTCAAGAATTAGCCTCAGAAACAGTGGTTCTGAACATGCTGCCAATAGCTCGTCTGGGAAACATCCAGAGAAGTCCAAGATAGTGTTTTTTAGACTGGCTGCCACGAGCTGAAACGAATGCAGCCAAGAGCGAGCGTCTGTGACTTACGGTTCAAGAGTTATTCACAGAAACATGGTTCTGAACTTTGCTGCCAGCCGCGAAAGCGAAAGTAACCAAGATCGAGCGTCTAGGATTTACTTGTGAATAGCTCGCCTGGGAAACTTTGAGATAAGTCAAAGACAGTGCTTCTATACTAATTGCCAGGCGCTGAGACGAATGCCGCCAAGATCAAGCGTCTAAGACTTACGGTTCAAGAATTAGCCTCAGAAACAGTGGGAAACAGTGCTTCTATACTAATTGCCAGGCGCTGAGACGAATGCCGCCAAGATCGAGCGTCTAAGACTTACGGTTCAAAAATTAGCCTCAGAAACAGTGGTTTTGAACCGGCTACCAATAGCTCGCCTGGGAAACATCCAGAGAAGTCCAAGATAGTGTTTTTTTAGACTGGCTGCCACGAGCTGAAACGAATGCAGCCAAGAGCGAGCGTCTGTGACTTACGGTTCAAGAGTTATTCACAGAAACATGGTTCTGAACTTTGCTGCCAGCCGCGAAAGCGAAAGTAACCAAGATCGAGCGACTAGGATTTACTTGTCAATAGCTCGCCTGGGAAACATCCAGAGAAGTCAAAGACAGTGCTTCTATACTAATTGCCAGGCGCTGAGACGAATGCCGCCAAGATCGAGCGTCTATGACTTACGGTTCAAGAATTAGCCTCAGAAACAGTGGGAAACAGTGCTTCTATACTAATTGCCAGGCGCTGAGACGAATGCCGCCAAGATCGAGCGTCTATGACTTACGGTTCAAGAATTAGCCTCAGAAACAGTGGTTCTGAACATGCTGCCAATAGCTCGCCTGGGAAACATCCAGAGAAGTCCAAGATAGTGTTTTTTTAGACTGGCTGCCACGAGCTGAAACGAATGCAGCCAAGAGCGAGCGTCTGTGACTTACGGTTCAAGAGTTATTCACAGAAACATGGTTCTGAACTTTGCTGCCAGCCGCGAAAGCGAAAGTAACCAAGATCGAGCGTCTAGGATTTACTTGTGAGTAGCTCGCCTGGGAAACTTTGAGATAAGTCAAAGACAGTGCTTCTATACTAATTGCCAGGCGCTGAGACGAATGCCGCCAAGATCAAGCGTCTAAGACTTACGGTTCAAGAATTAGCCTCAGAAACAGTGGTTCTGAACATGCTGCCAATAGCTCGCCTGGGAAACATCCAGAGAAGTCCAAGATAGTGTTTTTTTAGACTGGCTGCCACGAGCTGAAACGAATGCAGCCAAGAGCGAGCGTCTGTGACTTACGGTTCAAGAGTTATTCACAGAAACATGGTTCTGAACTTTGCTGCCAGCCGCGAAAGCGAAAGTAACCAAGATCGAGCGTCTAGGATTTACTTGTGAATAGCTCGCCTGGGAAACATCCAGAGAAGTCAAAGACAGTGCTTCTATACTAATTGCCAGGCGCTGAGACGAATGCCGCCAAGATCTAGCGTCTATGACTTACGGTTCAAGAATTAGCCTCAGAAACAGTGGGAAACAGTGCTTCTATACTAATTGCCAGGCGCTGAGACGAATGCCGCCAAGATCGAGCGTCTATGACTTACGGTTCAAGAATTAGCCTCAGAAACAGTGGTTCTGAACATGCTGCCAATAGCTCGCCTGGGAAACATCCAGAGAAGTCCAAGATTGTGTTTTTTAGACTGGCTGCCACGAGCAGAAACGAATGCAGCCAAGAGCCAGCGTCTGTGACTTACGGTTCAAGAGTTATTCACAGAAACATGGTTTTGAACTTTGCTGCCAGCCGCGAAAGCGAAAATAACCAAGATCGAGCGTCTAGGATTTACTTGTCAATAGCTCGCCTGGGAAACATCCAGAGAAGTCAAAGACAGTGCTTCTATACTAATTGCCAGGCGCTGAGACGAATGCCGCCAAGATCGAGCGTCTATGACTTACGGTTCAAGAATTAGCCTCAGAAACAGTGGTTCTGAACATGCTGCCAATAGCTCGCCTGGGAAACATCCAGAGAAGTCCAAGATAGTGTTTTTTTAGACTGGCTGCCACGAGCTGAAACGAATGCAGCCAAGAGCGAGCGTCTGTGACTTACGGTTCAAGAGTTATTCACAGAAACATGGTTCTGAACTTTGCTGCCAGCCGCGAAAGCGAAAGTAACCAAGATCGAGCGTCTAGGATTTACTTGTGAGTAGCTCGCCTGGGAAACTTTGAGATAAGTCAAAGACAGTGCTTCTATACTAATTGCCAGGCGCTGAGACGAATGCCGCCAAGATCAAGCGTCTAAGACTTACGGTTCAAGAATTAGCCTCAGAAACAGTGGTTCTGAACATGCTGCCAATAGCTCGTCTGGGAAACATCCAGAGAAGTCCAAGATAGTGTTTTTTAGACTGGCTGCCACGAGCTGAAACGAATGCAGCCAAGAGCGAGCGTCTGTGACTTACGGTTCAAGAGTTATTCACAGAAACATGGTTCTGAACTTTGCTGCCAGCCGCGAAAGCGAAAGTAACCAAGATCGAGCGTCTAGGATTTACTTGTGAATAGCTCGCCTGGGAAACTTTGAGATAAGTCAAAGACAGTGCTTCTATACTAATTGCCAGGCGCTGAGACGAATGCCGCCAAGATCAAGCGTCTAAGACTTACGGTTCAAGAATTAGCCTCAGAAACAGTGGGAAACAGTGCTTCTATACTAATTGCCAGGCGCTGAGACGAATGCCGCCAAGATCGAGCGTCTAAGACTTACGGTTCAAAAATTAGCCTCAGAAACAGTGGTTTTGAACCGGCTACCAATAGCTCGCCTGGGAAACATCCAGAGAAGTCCAAGATAGTGTTTTTTTAGACTGGCTGCCACGAGCTGAAACGAATGCAGCCAAGAGCGAGCGTCTGTGACTTACGGTTCAAGAGTTATTCACAGAAACATGGTTCTGAACTTTGCTGCCAGCCGCGAAAGCGAAAGTAACCAAGATCGAGCGACTAGGATTTACTTGTCAATAGCTCGCCTGGGAAACATCCAGAGAAGTCAAAGACAGTGCTTCTATACTAATTGCCAGGCGCTGAGACGAATGCCGCCAAGATCGAGCGTCTATGACTTACGGTTCAAGAATTAGCCTCAGAAACAGTGGGAAACAGTGCTTCTATACTAATTGCCAGGCGCTGAGACGAATGCCGCCAAGATCGAGCGTCTATGACTTACGGTTCAAGAATTAGCCTCAGAAACAGTGGTTCTGAACATGCTGCCAATAGCTCGCCTGGGAAACATCCAGAGAAGTCCAAGATAGTGTTTTTTTAGACTGGCTGCCACGAGCTGAAACGAATGCAGCCAAGAGCGAGCGTCTGTGACTTACGGTTCAAGAGTTATTCACAGAAACATGGTTCTGAACTTTGCTGCCAGCCGCGAAAGCGAAAGTAACCAAGATCGAGCGTCTAGGATTTACTTGTGAGTAGCTCGCCTGGGAAACTTTGAGATAAGTCAAAGACAGTGCTTCTATACTAATTGCCAGGCGCTGAGACGAATGCCGCCAAGATCAAGCGTCTAAGACTTACGGTTCAAGAATTAGCCTCAGAAACAGTGGTTCTGAACATGCTGCCAATAGCTCGCCTGGGAAACATCCAGAGAAGTCCAAGATAGTGTTTTTTTAGACTGGCTGCCACGAGCTGAAACGAATGCAGCCAAGAGCGAGCGTCTGTGACTTACGGTTCAAGAGTTATTCACAGAAACATGGTTCTGAACTTTGCTGCCAGCCGCGAAAGCGAAAGTAACCAAGATCGAGCGTCTAGGATTTACTTGTGAATAGCTCGCCTGGGAAACATCCAGAGAAGTCAAAGACAGTGCTTCTATACTAATTGCCAGGCGCTGAGACGAATGCCGCCAAGATCTAGCGTCTATGACTTACGGTTCAAGAATTAGCCTCAGAAACAGTGGGAAACAGTGCTTCTATACTAATTGCCAGGCGCTGAGACGAATGCCGCCAAGATCGAGCGTCTATGACTTACGGTTCAAGAATTAGCCTCAGAAACAGTGGTTCTGAACATGCTGCCAATAGCTCGCCTGGGAAACATCCAGAGAAGTCCAAGATTGTGTTTTTTAGACTGGCTGCCACGAGCAGAAACGAATGCAGCCAAGAGCCAGCGTCTGTGACTTACGGTTCAAGAGTTATTCACAGAAACATGGTTTTGAACTTTGCTGCCAGCCGCGAAAGCGAAAATAACCAAGATCGAGCGTCGAGGATTTACTTGTCAATAGCTCGCCTGGGAAACATCCAGAGAAGTCAAAGACAGTGCTTCTATACTAATTGCCAGGCGCTGAGACGAATGCCGCCAAGATCGAGCGTCTATGACTTACGGTTCAAGAATTAGCCTCAGAAACAGTGGTTCTGAACATGCTGCCAATAGCTCGCCTGGGAAACATCCAGAGAAGTCCAACATAGTGTTTTTTAGACTGGCTGCCAGGAGCTGAAATGAATGCAGCCAAGAGCGAGCGTCTGTGACTTACGGTTCAAGAGTTATTCACAGAAACATGGTTCTGAACTTTGCTGCCAGCCGCGAAAGTGAAAATAACCAAGATCGAGCGTCTAGGATTTACTTGTCAATAGCTCGCCTGGGAAACATCCAGAGAAGTCAAAGACAGTGCTTCTATACTAATTGCCAGGCGCTGAGACGAATGCCGCCAAGATCGAGCGTCTATGACTTACGGTTCAAGAATTAGCCTCAGAAACAGTGGTTCTGAACATGCTGCCAATAGCTCGCCTGGGAAACATCCAGAGAAGTCCAACATAGTGTTTTTTAGACTGGCTGCCACGAGCTGAAACGAATGCAGCCAAGAGCGAGCGTCTGTGACTTACGGTTCAAGAGTTATTCACAGAAACATGGTTCTGAACTTTGCTGCCAGCCGCGAAAGCGAAAATAACCAAGATCGAGCGTCTAGGATTTACTTGTCAATAGCTCGCCTGGGAAACATCCAGAGAAGTCAAAGACAGTGCTTCTATACTAATTGCCAGGCGCTGAGACGAATGCCGCCAAGATCGAGCGTCTATGACTTACGGTTCAAGAATTAGCCTCAGAAACAGTGGTTCTGAACATGCTGCCAATAGCTCGCCTGGGAAACATCCAGAGAAGTCCAACATAGTGTTTTTTAGACTGGCTGCCACGAGCTGAAACGAATGCAGCCAAGAGCGAGCGTCTGTGACTTACGGTTCAAGAGTTATTCACAGAAACATGGTTCTGAACTTTGCTGCCAGCCGCGAAAGTGAAAATAACCAAGATCGAGCGTCTAGGATTTACTTGTCAATAGCTCGCCTGGGAAACATCCAGAGAAGTCAAAGACAGTGCTTCTATACTAATTGCCAGGCGCTGAGACGAATGCCGCCAAGATCGAGCGTCTATGACTTACGGTTCAAGAATTAGCCTCAGAAACAGTGGTTCTGAACATGCTGCCAATAGCTCGCCTGGGAAACATCCAGAGAAGTCCAACATAGTGTTTTTTAGACTGGCTGCCACGAGCTGAAACGAATGCAGCCAAGAGCGAGCGTCTGTGACTTACGGTTCAAGAGTTATTCACAGAAACATGGTTCTGAACTTTGCTGCCAGCCGCGAAAGCGAAAATAACCAAGATCGAGCGTCTAGGATTTACTTGTCAATAGCTCGCCTGGGAAACATCCAGAGAAGTCAAAGACAGTGCTTCTATACTAATTGCCAGGCGCTGAGACGAATGCCGCCAAGATCGAGCGTCTATGACTTACGGTTCAAGAATTAGCCTCAGAAACAGTGGTTCTGAACATGCTGCCAATTGCTCGCCTGGGAAACATCCAGAGAAGTCCAAGATAGTGTTTTTTTTTAGACTGGCTGCCACGAGCTGAAACGAATGCAGCCAAGAGCGAGCGTCTATGACTTACGGTTCAAGAATTAGCCTCAGAAACAGTGGTTCTGAACATGCTGCCAATAGCTCGCCTGGGAAACATCCAGAGAAGTCCAACATAGTGTTTTTTAGACTGGCTGCCACGAGCTGAAACGAATGCAGCCAAGAGCGAGCGTCTGTGACTTACGGTTCAAGAGTTATTCACAGAAACATGGTTCTGAACTTTGCTGCCAGCCGCGAAAGCGAAAATAACCAAGATCGAGCGTCTAGGATTTACTTGTGAATAGCTCGCCTGGGAAACATCCAGAGAAGTCAAAGACAGTGCTTCTATACTAATTGCCAGGCGCTGAGACGAATGCCGCCAAGATCGAGCGTCTATGACTTACGGTTCAAGAATTAGCCTCAGAAACAGTGGGAAACAGTGCTGCTATACTAATTGCCAGGCGCTGAGACGAATGCCGCCAAGATCGAGCGTCTATGACTTACGGTTCAAGAATTAGCCTCAGAAACAGTGGGAAACAGTGCTTCTATACTAATTGCCAGGCGCTGAGACGAATGCCGCCAAGATCGAGCGTCTATGACTTACGGTTCAAGAAATAGCCTCAGAAACAGTGGTTCTGAACATGCTGCTAATAGCTCACCTGGGAAACATCCAGAGAAGTCCAATATAGTGTTTTTTAGACTGGCTGCCACGAGCTGAAACGAATGCAACCAAGAGCGAGCGTCTGTGACTTACGGTTCAAGAGTTATTCACAGAAACATGGTTCTGAACTTTGCTGCCAGCCGCGAAAGCGAAAATAACCAAGATCGAGCGTCTAGGATTTACTTGTCAATAGCTCGCCTGGGAAACATCCAGAGAAGTCAAAGACAGTGCTTCTATACTAATTGCCAGGCGCTGAGACGAATGCCGCCAAGATCGAGCGTCTATGACTTACGGTTCAAGAATTAGCCTCAGAAACAGTGGTTCTGAACATGCTGCCAATAGCTCGCCTGGGAAACATCCAGAGAAGTCCAACATAGTGTTTTTTAGACTGGCTGCCACGAGCTGAAACGAATGCAGCCAAGAGCGAGCGTCTGTGACTTACGGTTCAAGAGTTATTCACAGAAACATGGTTCTGAACTTTGCTGCCAGCCGCGAAAGTGAAAATAACCAAGATCGAGCGTCTAGGATTTACTTGTCAATAGCTCGCCTGGGAAACATCCAGAGAAGTCAAAGACAGTGCTTCTATACTAATTGCCAGGCGCTGAGACGAATGCCGCCAAGATCGAGCGTCTATGACTTACGGTTCAAGAATTAGCCTCAGAAACAGTGGTTCTGAACATGCTGCCAATAGCTCGCCTGGGAAACATCCAGAGAAGTCCAACATAGTGTTTTTTAGACTGGCTGCCACGAGCTGAAACGAATGCAGCCAAGAGCGAGCGTCTGTGACTTACGGTTCAAGAGTTATTCACAGAAACATGGTTCTGAACTTTGCTGCCAGCCGCGAAAGCGAAAATAACCAAGATCGAGCGTCTAGGATTTACTTGTCAATAGCTCGCCTGGGAAACATCCAGAGAAGTCAAAGACAGTGCTTCTATACTAATTGCCAGGCGCTGAGACGAATGCCGCCAAGATCGAGCGTCTATGACTTACGGTTCAAGAATTAGCCTCAGAAACAGTGGTTCTGAACATGCTGCCAATTGCTCGCCTGGGAAACATCCAGAGAAGTCCAAGATAGTGTTTTTTTTTAGACTGGCTGCCACGAGCTGAAACGAATGCAGCCAAGAGCGAGCGTCTATGACTTACGGTTCAAGAATTAGCCTCAGAAACAGTGGTTCTGAACATGCTGCCAATAGCTCGCCTGGGAAACATCCAGAGAAGTCCAACATAGTGTTTTTTAGACTGGCTGCCACGAGCTGAAACGAATGCAGCCAAGAGCGAGCGTCTGTGACTTACGGTTCAAGAGTTATTCACAGAAACATGGTTCTGAACTTTGCTGCCAGCCGCGAAAGCGAAAATAACCAAGATCGAGCGTCTAGGATTTACTTGTGAATAGCTCGCCTGGGAAACATCCAGAGAAGTCAAAGACAGTGCTTCTATACTAATTGCCAGGCGCTGAGACGAATGCCGCCAAGATCGAGCGTCTATGACTTACGGTTCAAGAATTAGCCTCAGAAACAGTGGGAAACAGTGCTGCTATACTAATTGCCAGGCGCTGAGACGAATGCCGCCAAGATCGAGCGTCTATGACTTACGGTTCAAGAATTAGCCTCAGAAACAGTGGGAAACAGTGCTTCTATACTAATTGCCAGGCGCTGAGACGAATGCCGCCAAGATCGAGCGTCTATGACTTACGGTTCAAGAAATAGCCTCAGAAACAGTGGTTCTGAACATGCTGCTAATAGCTCACCTGGGAAACATCCAGAGAAGTCCAATATAGTGTTTTTTAGACTGGCTGCCACGAGCTGAAACGAATGCAACCAAGAGCGAGCGTCTGTGACTTACGGTTCAAGAGTTATTCACAGAAACATGGTTCTGAACTTTGCTGCCAGCCGCGAAAGCGAAAGTAACCAAGATCGAGCGTCTCGGATTTACTTGTGAACAGCTTGCCTGGGAAACATCCAGAGAAGTCAAAGACAGTGCTTCTATACTAATTGCCAGGCGCTGAGACGAATACCGCCAAGATCGAGCGTCTATGACTTACGGTTCAAGAATTAGCCTCAGAAACAGTGGTTCTGAACATGCTGCCAATAGCTCGCCTGGGAAACATCCAGAGAAGTCCAAGATAGTGTTTTTTAGACTGGCTGCCACGAGCTGAAACGAATGCAGCCAAGAGCGAGCGTCTGTGACTTACGGTTCCAGAGTTATTCACAGAAACATGGTTCTGAACTTTGCTGCCAGCCGCGAAAGCGAAAATAACCAAGATCGAGCGTCTAGGATTTACTTGTCAATAGCTCGCCTGGGAAACATCCAGAGAAGTCAAAGACAGTGCTTCTATACTAATTGCCAGGCGCTGAGACGAATGCCGCCAAGATCGAGCGTCTATGACTTACGGTTCAAGAATTAGCCTCAGAAACAGTGGGAAACAGTGCTTCTATACTAATTGCCAGGCGCTGAGACGAATGCCGCCAAGATCGAGCGTCTATGACTTACGGTTCAAGAATTAGCCTCAGAAAAAGTGGGAAACAGTGCTTCTATACTAATTGCCAGGCGCTGAGACGAATGCCGCCAAGATCGAGCGTCTATGACTTACGGTTCAAGAATTAGCCTCAGAAACAGTGGTTCTGAATAAAATCAACACACACGATAGACGAGGAGAAGAAACATTCAGTCGAGAGTGCAACTTTTCTTAGGACTCTCTGCTTTGTGCCGTTTCTCTGTTATTCCTCCTGGAAATGTAAGAATTGACAGCTGTGTGTTACCAGTTGGGGGTGTGTCCCTACAAACTGACAACGTCCAATCAGTGCTGACAGAGAGACTGTAGGGACACGACCTTTGATGAGGAGAATGGCAACACCAAGTTATCTATTAACTCCTTAATGACCGGGCATGTTTGTACCTTAATGACCAAGCCAGATTTGTCAAATCTGGTATGTCTGACTTTATCAGAGAATAACTCTGTGAAAGTTTTGAATATCCAAGTAATTCTGACATTGTTTTTTCGTCACATGTTGTACTTTATTTTAGTGGTAAAAGTAGACTGATACGATTTGCGGAAATTAATTAAAAAATAGAGAAATTGAAGAAATTTTGTAAAAATTAGAATTTTTCCCTATTTTTAACTGCAATATGTGACATATGTACATACATACTGTACAATTTTTTTAATTAAATATATATTTCCATCTCTTTACTCTATTTTGGCAGCACTTTTGAAAAAAATTTTTTTTTTTTGAGCAATTTGGAGGACTTACAAATTTAGTAATCATTTTATACATTTTGAAGTACATTTTGTTTTCCTGCACCAAGCCAGGTTTTCAGAGGCTCATAGGTGTCAGAATGGTGGAAACCCCCACAAGTGATCCCATTTTGAAAACTACACCCCTTAAGGTATTTATTAAGGGGTGTTGTAAGTATTTTGACCCCACAGTTTTTTTGTAAGAATTCATGCAAAGCAGGCGTAAAAAAATATAATTTCACTTTTTTCATAAAAGTATCACTTTGAAGACCGATTTCTGTGTAAAACGACCATGAGAATGAAGAAACACACCCCAAAATCTATCACCCTGTTTCTCCTGTTTTCAAAAATGCCCCCATTGTGACCCTAATGCATTGCTTGGACACACGACAGGGCACGAAAGGGAGGGAGCACCCGGAGGCTTTCAGGACTCATATTTTGCTTGAAAATGTTTTAGGCCCCACTGTACATTTGGAGAGGTTTTGAGCTACCAGAGCGATAGAATCTCCCCATAAATGACCCCATTTAGAAAACTAGACCCCTTAAGGTATTTATCTAGGGGTGTAGTGCGTACTTTGACCCCACAGTTTTTTGCTAAATTTAATGCATAGCAGGTGAAAAAAAAACAAAAAACACTTTTTTCATAAAAGTATCACTTTGAAGACCGATTTCTGTGTAAAACGACCATGAGAATGAAGAAACACACCCCAAAATATATCACCCTGTTTCTCCTGTTTTCAAAAATGCCCCCATTGTGACCCTAATGCATTGCTTGGACACACGACAGGGCCCGAAAGGGAGGGAGCACCCGGAGGCTTTCAGGACTCATATTTTGCTTGAAAATGTTTTAGGCCCCACTGTACATTTGGAGAGGCTTTGAGCTGCCAGAACGATAGAAACTCCCCATAAACGACCCCATTTAGAAAACTAGACCCCATAAGGTATTTATTTAGGGGTATAGTAAGTATTTTGACCCCACAGTTTTTTGCTAAATTTAATGCATATCAGGTGAAAAAAAAATATAATTTCACTTTTTTCATAAAAGTATTTGTTTGAAGACCGATTTCTTTGTAAAGCGAACATGAAAATTAAGAAACACACCCCAAAATCTATCACCCTCTTTCTCCTGTTTTCAAAAATACCCACATTGTGGCCCTAATGCGTTGTTTGGACACACGGCAGGGCCCCAAAGGAAGGGAGCACCCGGAGGCTTTCAGGACTCATATTTTGCTTGAAAATGTTTTAGGCCCCACTGTACATTTGGAGAAGCTTTGAGCTGCCAGAACGATAGAAACTGCCCATAAACGACCCCATTTCGAAAACTAGACCCCATAAGGTATTTATCTAGGGGTATAGTAAGTATTTTGACCACACAGGTTTTTCGCTAAATATATTGGAATTAGTCTGTAAAAATTACAATTTACTTTTTTTCTGAAACAACATAGAAATTTTTATTTACAAGGAATAACGAAGAAAATGCACCCCAACATTTGTAAAGCAATGTCTCCCGATTACGACAATACCCCATATGTGGTAATAAACTGCTGTTTGGACCCACAGCAGGGCTCAGAAGGGAAGGAGCGCCATTTGGATTTATGATTTTGCTGGAATGGTTTTCGGTGCCATGTCGCATTTGCAATGCACTGGAGGGACCAAAACAGTGGAAACCCCCCAAAAGTGACCCCATTTTGGAAAAACCTTCAAGGAATTTTTCTAGGGGTATAGTGAGCATTTAGACCCCACGGGTCTTTTGCAGAGTTTATTAGAATTAGGGCGCGAAAATTAATATCAACATTTTTTCCACTAAAATGTTGCATTTTCTCATTTTCACAAGGGATAAAGGAGGAAAAAAACAACCATTTTTTATAAAGCAATTTCTCCCGAGTACAGAAATACCCCACATGTGGTCATACGTTTTTTTCATTAGAAATGAATTAACCCTTTCAGGACTGATCCAGTTTTTGCTTTCTGATTTTAGATTTTCCCTCCCCGCTTTCCAAGAGCCATAACTTTTTTATTTTTCCATCAATAGAGCGGTGTGAGGGCTTATTTGTTGCGGGACAATCTGTAGTTTTCATTGGTACCATTTTGGGGTACGTGCGTTTTTTTTTTAATCACTTTTTGTTAATTTTTTTTGCAATCCTGAGCAAAAAACAGGAATTCTGACACCGTTTTTTAGGTTTTCTTTTTGCGGCGCTCACCGTACGCTATAAATGACATTGTTACTTTATTCTGCGGGTCGGTACGATTACGGCGATACCATATGTATATAGGTTTGGTCCTTTTTTTTAGCGTTTGCACAATAAAATGACTTATTTATAAACAAAAAAAATTTCTGTGTCACCATATTCTGAGAGCCGTAATTTTTTTATTTTTTAGTCAAAAAAGCTGTGTAAGGGCTTGTTTTTTGCGGGACGGATAGAAGTTTTTATTGGTACTATTTTCGGGTACATGCGACTTTTTGATCACTTTTTATTCTTTATTTAAAGAGCGGTTGTGACCAAAAAAATTGTGATTCTGTCGTCGTTTTTTATTGATTTTTTTTGGGGTGTTCATCGTGCGGGGAAAATAACATTACAGTTTTATAGTTGGGGTCGTTACGAACGCGGTGATACAAAATATGTGTACTTTTTTAACGTGTTCATTTTTTTTCTATAATAAAAGACTTATTATAGGAAAAAAAGCATTTTGTGTTTATAGAACTTATAACTTTTATTTTTACACTTTTTTTAAAACATTTTTATTACTTTTTTTTACTTTTTTTACTTGTCCCACTAGGGGACACTTAGTCTTGCAGCTTTGATCGCTGCTAGAGTACATTACACTACACACGTAGTGTAATGTACTCCAACTGTCATTGTGACGTGACTGTCACACTGACAGGAAGCAGAGGAGGAACGGCCGGAGGCTGTTCCTCCGAGGCTTCCGTACATGGCAACCCGGAGGTCATTATCTGACCTCCGATTGCCGTGACAAGCATCGGTAGCCCCCACGATCACTTCGTGGGGGCTGCCGATGTGCTTCAAACCACTTAAATGCGGCGACGGCAATCCGTCGCCGCACTTAAGGGGTTAACTGCCGAAAGCAGCGGCGATGGTCCGCTGTCCGGCGAGACTGATGTCTCAGCTGTCTAGGACAGCTGTCAGCGCGCGTCTGTCACTCTGTGTTTACACAGAGTGACAGTTTGAAATGCGGACGAAAATGCACGTCCTGGTGCGGGAACTAGCAGCCGACCAGGACGTGCATTTTCGTCCTTGGTCGTGAAAGGGTTAATACATACATTTCAGGAGAAATGTCGGCTCCTCTTTAATAATATTGTCTGTATCCTGTATAATTCATGAGGACGCACGTGCTGCCCGGCGTGATCTCAGCGTCACCGTATCTATCAATGATTATACACTAAACTCTAGAAAACTGCCAGATACACCAGGACGACTGTATACATCAGAGTTTCCCAACCTTTTCAGGCTCGAGGCACCCCAGGGAAAAAAAATAATTCTCAGGGCACCCCTACCAAAAATTGTTTACAAAACGACAAAAAATGGCGAAAAACAAGCAGTACACTCTTAGGTTATGTTCACACAACGTTTTTTTGTAAGGCAGAAACTAAAAGTCTGCCTCGAAATTCATTTACGAATTTTGAGGCAGATTTTGAATTGACAGCGCTGTTTGACTTTTTTTTATTTATTTTTTTCCCACATTTTTTTTAAGCCGTTGAAGCGAATGCAAAAACCGCAGACAAAAAAGCACCAAACGAGCGCCGCAGGTTTTTTCTGCCTCCTATTAATTTCAATGGGAGGTCAGAGGCGGAAACCACTTGAAGACCGTCAGCCCCCCACTCACAGTAATGACCGTCAGCCCCCCACTCCCAGTAATGACCGTCAGCCCCCCACTCCCAGTAATGACCGTCAGCCCCCCACTCACAGTAATGACCGTCAGCCCCCCACTCACAGTAATGACCGTCAGCCCCCCACTCCCAGTAATGACCGTCAGCCCCCCACTCCCAGTAATGACCGTCAGCCCCCCACTCACAGTAATGACCGTCAGCCCCCCACTCACAGTAATGACCGTCAGCCCCCCACTCACATTATAATGACCCCTCAGTAAAGCCACCATCAGCCTCCGTCCCCCCAGTAAAATGACCATCAGCCCCCTCCAGTAAAGCCACCATCAGCCTCAGTCCCCCCGCCCCCCGATAAAATAACCATCTGCCCCTCTAGTAAAGGGACCATCACAGACAGAAAGTGTGCTTACCCCTGGGGAAGGAATAAATAAGGAGGTATAAGAACAACAACTCCCAGCATGTCCAGGATGTTATGTGATATCAGAGAAAGTTTACAGGAGGAGGTATAAGAGGAGAGGACTACAACTCCCAGCATGTCCAGACTTAGTATGGGATATCAGAGGACATTACAGGGAGGAGGTATAAGAGGAGAGGACTACAACTCCCAGCATGTCCAGGACGTTATTATGGGATATCAGAGCACATTACAGAGAGGAGGTATAAGAGGAGAGAACTACAACTCCCAGCATGTCCAGGCTGTTATTATGGGATATCAGAGGACATTACAGGGAGGAGGTATAAGAGGAGAGAACTACAACTACCCACATTCCCCTGGCTCCATTTCTCACACAACTGCTAAGAAAGTAAAGAAAACCCACTTACCCTGCCCAGTGTTAATGGCTCCTCTCCCTCCGTCAGGCTTCTAGTGGGAAGCTGTGGGCGGTGCTTGTAACAGACGTCCGCGCGTCACGTCTGCTACAACGTGCCTGGCGGAGCTTGTACCAAAAAAAAAAAAAAAAATGTAAAAAAAAAATTCGATTTTTTTTTTTTTTGCCGTGGATGAGCCGCGGCACCCCTGAACAGCTCTCGGCACCCCGGTTGGGAACCACTGGTATAGATTATATAATAGCCCCACAATATAAAAGCCAAGAAAAACCAAAAGGCTCCCGCACTGCGTTCTTCCAGGTTATGTATCGCCCCCTTGTGGCTAATAGAAGAAGTACACCAAATGTTCAAACCATCGCTAAAGCCAACAAAACTATATCCTGATGTTTGATCTCCCACAATCTATAATAATAATATAACCGCGCGGTCTCAATGACGTCATCAAGACCTCGGCTGTAAAGAAAAGCCTGTTTATACCCCTGGGTTCCAGGATGGGTCTATTTTAGGCTCGATGGGTTTCTATCAAGTTCTATAGAAAATGCTTAGAAACGTTGTGATATTAAAAAAAAAACTTTTATTGACATTAAGACCCCTTTACCAATGCCGATAATCATACGAGCGCTTGTTTTCGATCACAAGCAGCGACGATCAGACGATAAACTGCACTCATTGGTCAGCTGATCACATCTTTTATGCGTCCCAAAAAATCCTCGTTGTCCACAGCGTACAAATGGGATGTGCTGCCGACAATACGTAAACTGTACGAGCACGGACCATCGTATTAACCATCGCTCATCCCCGTACAGCGTGCGTCGGCTCGTGTAAATGAGCACCGAGTCACTGGATACATCGTTGATCGTGCAAGTTCCATCTAGTGAAAAACTGTAAACAGGGAGGAGGGGGATGCAGCTGCAGTTTCTTATGCCCCACGCACGCGACCGTATTTTTCATCAGTAATTACAGCAGGGACTCTCCCATAGAAGTCTATGGGCGCTTCCGTAAATATGGGTGGCTATGGATACGCATCCGTACTCTGACCATATATATGGAAGCGTTGCTATGCAACATGCTGATGACATCATTTGCATCCTCCCTCTTTTTTTTACGGATCCGTATATACCGATGCAATATGGACAGTTTTTCGGGATAGATGAAAATACGGTCGTGTGCATGGGGCCTTACTTGGTGTTGCAATGAGGGGGGAGGGGTAGCGGCTGGTACTTGCTAGTTATACTATTACTGATATACTCATTAAAGGGGTCTTCCCATCAGACACATTTATGACGTATCCATAGGATGTCAGATAGATGAGGGTCCCACCTCCGGCTTTGTCTGATCTGTTTCCGTAACTCCCATAGTAGTGAATGCGGGTCCCAGAGGTGGAACCCCAATCTACCTGACATTTATGACATATCTGCTCGTTTGCTCCGGTCACACGGAGCTATGGATAACACGGAGCTATGGATGACACGGAGCTATGGATGACACAGAGCTATGGATAACACGGAGCTATGGATAACACGGAGCTATGGATAACACGGAGCTATGGATGACACGGAGCTATGGATGACACGGAGCTATGGATAACACGGAGCTATGGATAACACGGAGCTATGGATAACACGGAGCTATGGATAACACGGAGCTATGGATGAGGGCGAGCGGTCGTTACTCCGATCGCTCGTCCCCAAACGTTATTATCATGTCGGCAGCGCGTTTTTCTGTTTACACAGGGAGATGCGCTGCCGACAACAATAATATTTCACTTTTTTAAAACGATACGACCAGCAGATGATTGGGTGTTTGCTCGTTCATCTGCGGATTGCTGCCCTTTTTACAAAGCGCAATTATCAGCAACGAGCGTTATATGAACACTTGTCTGCCCGATAATCGTCCTGTGTAAAGAACATTTTAGGCTAAGTTCACACTGAGTTTTTGGACGAGTTTTTTTTTCGCGGAAACCGCGCCGCAAAACTCGTCAAAAACTGCCCTATAATGCCTCCCATTGATTTCAATGGGAGGCGTCGGCGTCTTTTTCCCGCGAGCAGTAAAACTGCCTCGCGAGAAAAAGAAGCGACATGCCCTATCTTCGGGCGTTTATGCCTCTGACCTCCCATTGACTTCAATGGGAGGCAGAGAAAGCGTATTTCGCGGTGTATTATGCCCGCGGCGCTCAATGGCCGCGGGCGAAAAACGCAGCGAAAATCGGCATGCAGGGAGAGGAAAATGTGCCTCAAACTTCCAAACGGAATTTTGAGGCAGATATTCCTCCTGCAAAAAACTCTGTGTGAACATAGCCTTAGACTCATGTCCTGGTTACTACACTTCAGTGGAAAGCTAGCGGCAGTCGCCACTAGGGGGAGATACTGTAAATGTATTTATATTGTGCTAACTGACGTTAACCCCTTAGTGACCATCCCATTTTAGGCCCTAATGACCGAGCTATTTTATTTGTTTTTCTATAGTCGCATTCAAAGAGCTCTAACTTTTTTATTTTTTCAGCACCCCACAGGTGTCTCATATATTTTATTAGAAATGGGCAGTGAAAATGAAAAATGACATTATTTTCCAATAAGACGCAGCATTAGTTAAAAATGTTTCATTTTCTCAACAAATAAAGGAGAAAAAGCACCGTAACATTTGTAAAGCAACTTCTTCAGAGTAGGGAAATACCCCACACGTGGTCATAAACTGCTATTTGGACACACAGCAAGGCTCTAAAGGGAAGGAGCGCCATTTAGTATTTGGAGTGGAGATTTTATAAGATTAGTTTTTTGACACCATGTTGCATTGAGCTATAGTACCAGTATAGTGGTACCCCCCGAAAAATTACCCCATTTTGGAAACTAGATCCCTCAAAGAATTGATCTAGGGGTGTAGTGAGCATTTTGACCGCACAAGTGTTTTGCAAAAATGAGTAAACAATAGATGTTGCAGATTGAAAATGGCTTTTTCCACAAATATGCCATTTCAGTGCCCAATGTGTTGTGCCCAGCTTGTACCACCGTAGACACACATCCCATAAATTGTTAAGCGTGTTCTCCAGAATACACCATATGTGGTCATAAATTGCCGTTTGGGTACACTGCCAGGCTCAGTTGGACCACCATTTGGCTTTTGAAGCGCAGATTTTGCTTGGTGTATTAGTGGTATTTCAGCTTATAATGTGGGGGCATATGTGAACTGGGCGGAGTACATCAGGGTATATGTAAGCTGTGCGGAGTACATCAGGGTATATGTAAGCTGGGCGGAGTACATCAGGGTATATGTAAGCTGTGCGGAGTACATCAGGGTATATGTAATATGTGAGGAGTACATCAGGGTATATGTAAGCTGTGCGTAGTACATCATTATATATGTAAGCTGTGCGGAGTACATCGGTATATGTAAGCTGTGCGGAGTACATCAGGGTATATGTAAGCTGTGCGGAGTACATCGGTATATGTAAGCTGTGCGGAGTACATCAGGGTATATGTAATATGCGCAGAGTACATCAGGATATATGTAAGCTGTGTGTAGTACATCAGGATATATGTAAACTGTGGAGTACATCAGGGTATATGTAAGCTGGGTGGAGTACATCAGGGCATATGTAAACTGGGCGGAGTACATCATTATTGTAACGTCTATGGCCACGGCCCGTCGATCGGTCGTTAACCCCGACGGCCGTGGCCATGGACAGCTTACCTGCCTCCAGCGTCGTCCCCCAGTCAGGCGCCGGCACTCTCTTCTAGATTCTGAGTGTCTCCGGCGGGTGCGCGCGCCCGCGCGTGCACGGCCTTAAAGGGCCAGTGCGCGCGTTTTTGTAAAAAGCTGTAATCTGGCCCAGGATGCCCTGGGCTATAAAAAGGGCTCTGCCCTCTTGCCGTTTGCCAGAGCGTTGTTAGTTTTCCCGTTGTTCGTCTTGCTTATGGTCTCCCAGTGTCTTCCAGCCTCCCAGTGTACCTTGCTCCTGTATTCTGTATCCCGTATCCAGTTCCTGTGCCTACCAGCGTCAAGTGTCTTCTGCCACGCCAAGTGTCATCTGCCACGCCAAGTGTCTTCTGCCACGCCAAGTGTCTTCTGCCACGCCAAGTGTCATCTGCCACGCCAAGTGTCATCTGCCACGCCAAGTGTCTTCCGCTTCATCGGATACTGCCCGCCACGTCTGGCGCCACCTGCCGCATCTGCCTCCATCCGTGCTGTAGCCACAGCCACCGCCGGGACTATTTCAGGTACCCAAAGCAGTACTGTCTGCCATTGACTTCCGCATAGACTGTGACCTGGTCAGCTGCCTCCCCGCTACGGCGGAACGGCCTAGTGGGTCCACATACCCTGTGTCCGTGACAGTACGCTCTGGCCATGGACCCCGCTGGCCAATTCAAGGGCTTGTCACCCTCCCAAGCCATGCAGGCGGATCTGCTGGATCTCCGAGCTAGGCAGGACCAGCTCCTCGTGGCCATGGACTCTATGGCGAAGCAGCTAGGGACGCTAGTTGCCTCCATTCCTGCTTCTATGCAAGTTCCTCAAACCGAACCTCCTGTTGCTCCTCCTGGCAGTTCCTGTACGGACCCTCGGTTCTCGCTGCCATTGCCCTCTCGGTTCGATGGAGACGCCAGTGCTTGTCGGGGGTTCCTGAACCAATGCCACATTCATTTTACCCTGCACTCTCGGGCATTTCCGTCAGATGGATCCAAGATCGCATTTATCATCTCCCTCCTGACCGGCAAGGCCCTGGCATGGGCTAACCCTATCTGGGAACGTCAGGGATCCGAGACCCGAGACTTCCAGGAGTTCGCACGGATTTTCTGAACCGTTTTTGAGGAGCCAGGGCAAGTCTCATCAGCCGCCACTGCCATCTTCAACCTTCGCCAAGAGGACAACTCCGTGGGCGAGTATACTATTCATTTCCGGACCCTGGCAGGAGACCTATCCTGGAACAATGAGGCATTTGTGGCATCCTATTGGCATGGCCTGTCGCCCGAGATCAAGGACGAACTGGCTGCTCGAGACCTGCCTCCCGCGTTGGATGACTTGATTCTGCTTGCCACTCGGGTTGACATAAAGCTGAGGGAGAGATCCCATGAGGTTCGTCAGGAGCGCCGGCGCCCTAGACTGGCGCCCAACTTTCAGCAACCCCTCTTGCCTGCTTCTACCGCTTTGCCCGAGGTTCCGTTGTAAGTTGACCGACTAAAATTATCGGTCCAGGAGAAACAGCGCAGGCGCACCTCTGGACTGTGCTTATATTGCGGCCTCGCTGGCCACGTCGTGCGTCTGTGTCCTCACAAGCCAAAAAACCCCAGCGCCTAGGCTTGGTTGGAGAGACAACCCTGGGCGTCAACACATTGAAGCAAGAACTCTCCTCCAAACTATTTATCCCTGTAACCATCATTGCAGGCGAGAGGTCTCATCAGGTCTCCGCATATCTGGACTCCGGCTCTGCAGCCAACTTCATCTGCCAGGATCTTGTGGATCTCCTACAGTTGCCCACTATCCCGCTTGAAAGGCCGTTGATCGTTGCCTCGGTGGATGGACTGCCATTACCAGACCCAGTTGTGTCCATAACCAAGCCGTTGAAACTCCAAGTGGGAGCCCTTCATGCTGAGATCATCTCTCTGTTCGTCCTGTCCAAGGCCGTCAACCCCATGCTGCTGGGGTTGCCTTGGCTTCGTCTGCACGCCCCCGTCCTGGATTGGAACTCTGGAGAGGTTCTCCAGTGGGGCCCGAAGTGTCTTGACCGCTGTCTGAGTCACATCCAGTCGCCACAGCCCGCTCCTCTTCAGTCGTTGGCAGGTTTGCCCCTCTGTTTCTCCATGTTCGGCGATGTCTTCAATAAAAAGGAGGCCGAGACCTTGCCGCCACACCAGGCATATGACTGCCCAATCAACCTGGTCCCGGAATCGTCTCCCCCTCGTAGTAGAGTTTATCCTCTCTCCTTACCAGAGACCCAGTCCATGTTGGCTTACATCAAGGAGAACCTGGAGAGGGGTTTCATTCGTAAATCTTCATCCCCGGCCGGAGCAGGGTTCTTCTTTGTTAAAAAGAAAGATGGATCATTACGACCTTGCATCGACTACCGAGGCCTAAACCAGATCACGGTAAAGAACAGGTATCCTCTGCCTTTAATTTCTGAACTGTTTGATCGCATACGGGGGGCAAAAAGTTTTTCTAAACTGGACCTGCGGGGGGCCTATAATCTGATCCGGATTCGTCGAGGTGACAAGTGGAAGACTGCCTTTAATACTCGTGATGGGCATTACGAATACTTAGTCATGCCCTTCGGCCTGTGTAACGCTCCCGCAGTATTCCAAGAATTTGTCAATGACATTTTTCGTGATCTCCTGTATGTTTGTGTTGTGGTGTACCTCGATGACATTCTGATTTTTTCCCCAGACCCAGTAACTCATCAAAGTCATGTCCGCCAGGTGTTGCTCCGTCTAAGAGAGAATCGACTTTACGCCAAATTGGAGAAGTGTGTGTTCGAGAAGAAGTCTCTATCCTTCCTGGGCTATATTATCTCAGATCAGGGTCTCAAGATGGATCCCCAGAAGGTAAAGGCCGTCCAGGAGTGGCCACGCCCCCAAGGCTTAAGGGCCATCCAACGCTTTCTAGGATTCACCAACTTTTACCGACTCTTCATCCCCCAACTTCTCATCTTTGACAGCACCTATTTCCACCCTCACTAAGAAAGGTATGAATGCCAAGATGTGGACTCCGGAGGCTGAAGCCGCATTTGAATCCTTAAAGAAAGCCTTCACATCTGCCTCCATTCTGCACCATCCGGACGTATCCTTACAGTTTTCGTTAGAGGTGGACGCCTCCTCAGTGGGTGCTGGTGCACTGTTGTTCCAGAAAAGACCGAAAGGCAAGGCCGTGGTATGCGGCTACTATTCCAAGCTGTTTTCTCCCGCAGAGCGTAACTACTCGATTGGGGACCGGGAGTTACTGGCCATCAAACTGGCTCTGCAGGAGTGGAGACACCTACTGGAAGGCGCGGTTCACCCTATCCTGATCTTCACGGATCACAAGAATTTGACCTACCTATAGACGGCCCAGCGGTTGAATCCTCGTCAAGCCAGGTGGTCATTGTTCTTTGCTCGGTTCCGGTTCGAACTCCACTACCGTCCCGCCGACAAGAATGTGAGGGCCGATGCCTTGTCTAGATCTTTCGAAACCGAGGACTCCATGGAATCTCCACAAAATATCATTGACCCATCCTGTATCTTCTCTGTGAATCCCCTGCAAGTTAGAGACATTCCTCTGGGTAGGACTTTTGTGCGTCTGGTTGACCGAGGAAGAATTCTTTGCTGGGGTCACAGCTCTAAGCTGGCAGGTCACGCGGGTGCTCGTAAGACCCAAGATTTAATCACCCGTCAGTTCTGGTGGCCCACACTGCCCAAAGATGTCATGGACTTTGTCTCCTCTTGCACAGTCTGTGCAGCAAATAAAGTTGCTCACTCCAGACCTGCGGGCCTGCTCCAACCACTGCCTGTGCCCGTTGCTCCGTGGCAACATGTCGCTATGGACTTCGTCACGGATCTTCCCCCTTCTGCGAGTTGCAGTGTGATCTGGGTGGTGGTGGATCGATTTTCCAAGATGGCTCACTTCATCCCGTTGACCGCTCTGCCGTCTGCTACGCGGTTGGCTGACCTCTTCATACAGCACATCTTCCGTCTGCATGGATTGCCCCTGCATATTGTCTCGGACAGAGGTGTCCAGTTCACCTCGAAGTTTTGGAGAGCACTCTGCGGGCTCCTTGGTGTGAAATTGGACTTCTCTTCGGCTTATCATCCCCAGTCCAACGGGCAAGTCGAGAGAGTTAACCAGGTTATGGAGAACTACCTACGTCACTTTGTGTCCAGGCACCATGATGATTGGGTGCAGTTGCTCCCGTGGGCAGAGTTCTCCTATAACAACCACACCAGTGAGTCGACCACATCCAGTCCATTTTTCATCGTCTACGGCCAACATCCTCGTATACCTCTTCCTGTTTCTACAATGTCCCAGGTGCCTGCAGCCGACTCCACCTTCAGGGACTTTCTACAGATATGGCAACAGACCCGATCTTCTATCCTCTTGGCGGTGGACCGCATGAAGAGAAAGGCAGATACAAGAAGACGGGTTCCTCCGCAGTTCCTTCCAGGGACTAAAGTCTGGCTGTCCTCTAGGAATATCCGGCTGAAGGTGCCGTCATGCAAATTTGCCCCGAGGTTCCTTGGTCCCTTTGAAGTCCTGCTACAAATTAACCCGGTATCCTACAAGCTGCGGCTCCCCCCCACTCTAAGGCTTCCTAACTCCTCTCACGTCTCCCTGCTAAAACCGGTGGTCCTGAACCGCTACTCCAGGACTCCTAGTACCACAGTGGTTCCTGCCGGTCCATCTGGGACTTTCGAGGTAAAGGAGATTCTGGCTACCAAGAAGGTGGGAGGAAGGACATTTTATTTGGTGGACTGGAGGGGGTTCGGCCCAGAAGAGAGGTCTTGGGAGCCAGAGGAGAACATCGATGCCCCTGTTCTTGTGAGGAAGTTTCTCTCTCGCTCTGGTCCCAAGAAGAGGGGGCGTAAGAGGGGGGATACTGTAACGTCTATGGCCACGGCCCGTCGATCGGTCGTTAACCACCACGGCCGTGGCCATGGACAGCTTACCTGCCTGCAGCGTCGTCACCCAGTCAGGCGCCGGCACTCTCTTCCGGATTCCGAGTGTCTCCGGCGGGTGCCAGTGCGCGCGTTTCTGTAAAAAGCTGTAATCTGGCCCAGGCTATAAAAAGGGCTCTGCCCTCTTGCCCTTTGCCAGTTAGTTTTCCCGTTGTTCGTCTTGCTTATGGTCTCCCAGTGTCTTCCAGCCTCCCAGTGTACCTTGCTCCTGTATTCCGTATCCCGTATCCAGTTCCTGTGCCTACCAGCGTCAAGTGTCTTCTGCCACGCCAAGTGTCATCTGCCACGCCAAGTGTCTTCTGCCACGCCAAGTGTCTTCTGCCACGCCAAGTGTCATCTGCCACGCCAAGTGTCATCTGCCACGCCAAGTGTCTTCCGCTTCATCGGATACTGCCCGCCACGTCTTGCGCCACCTGTCACATCTGCCTCCATCCGTGCTGTAGCCACAGCCACCGCCGGGACTATTTCAGGTACCCAAAGCATTACTGTCTGCCATTGACTTCCGCATAGACTGTGACCTGGTCAGCTGCCTCCCCGCTACGGCGGTGCGGCCTAGTGGGTCCACATACCCTGTGTCCGTGACAATTATATATGTAAGCTGGGCGGAGTACATCAGGGTATATGTAATCTGGGCGGAGTACATCAGGATATATGTAAGCTGGGCGGAGTACATCAGGGCATATGTAAGCTGGGCGGAGTACATCAGGGTATATGTAAGCCGGGCGGAGTACATCAGGGCATATTTAAGCTGGGCGGAGTACATAAGGGTATATGTAAGCTGGGCGGAGTACATCAGGGCATATGTAAGCTGGGCGGAGAACATCCGGGTATATGTAAGCTGGGCGAAGTACATCAGGGTATATGTAAGCTGGGCGGAGTACATCAGGGCATATGTAAGCTGGGCGGAGTACATCAGGGTATATGTAAGCTGGGCGGAGTACATCAGGGTATATGTAAGCTGTGCGGAGTACATCAGGGTATATGTAAGCTGGGCGGAGTACATCAGGGTATATGTAATATGCGCGGAGTACATCAGGATATATGTAAGCTGTGCGTAGTACATCAGGATATATGTAAACTGTGTAGTACATCAGGGTATATGTAAGCTGTGCGGAGTACATCAGGGTATATGTTAGCTGGGTGGAGTGCATCAGGATATATGTAAGCTGTGCGGAGTACATCAGGGTATATGTTAGCTGGGTGGAGTGCATCAGGATATATGTAAACTGGGCGGAGTACATCAGGGTATATGTAAACTGTGCGGAGTACATCAGGGCATATGTAAGCTGGGCGGAGTACATCAGGGTATATGTAAGCCGGGCGGAGTACATCAGGGCATATTTAAGCTGGGCGGAGTACATCAGGGTATATGTAAGCTGGGTGGAGTACATCAGGGCATATGTAAGCTGGGCGGAGAACATCCGGGTATATGTAAACTGGGCGAAGTACATCAGGGTATATGTAAGCTGGGCGGAGTACATCAGGGCATATGTAAGCCGGGCGGAGTACATCAGGGTATATGTAAGCTGGGCGGAGTACATCAGGGTATATGTAAGCTGTGCGGAGTACATCAGGGTATATGTAAGCTGGGCGGAGTACATCAGGGTATATGTAATATGCGCGGAGTACATCAGGATATATGTAAGCTGTGCGTAGTACATCAGGATATATGTAAACTGTGTAGTACATCAGGGTATATGTAAGCTGTGCGGAGTACATCAGGGTATATGTTAGCTGGGTGGAGTGCATCAGGATATATGTAAACTGGGCGGAGTACATCAGGGTATATGTAAACTGTGCGGAGTACATCAGGGTATATGTAATATGCGCAGAGTACATCAGGATATATGTAAACTGTAGAGTACATCAGGATATATGTAATATGTGCGGGTACATCAGGCTATATGCAAGCTGTGAGGAGTACATCAGGGTATATGTAAGCTGTGCGGAGTACATCAGGGTATATGTAAGCTGGGCGGAGTACATCAGGGCATATGTAAGCTGTGCGGAGTACATCATTGTATATGTAAGCTGGGCGGAGTACATCAGGGTATATGTAAGCTGGGCGGAGTACATCAGGGCATATGTAAGCTGTGCGGAGTACATCATTGTATATGTAAGCTGGGCGGAGTACATCATTGCATATGTAAGCTGGGCGGAGTACATCAGGGTATATGTAAGCTGGGCGGAGTACATCAGGGTATATGTAAGCTGGGCGGAGTACATCAGGGCATATGTAAACTGGGCGGAGTACATCAGGGTATATGTAAGCTGGGCGGAGTACATCAGGGTATATGTAAGCTGGGCGGCGTACATCAGGGTATATGTTAGCTGGGCGGAGTACATCAGGGCATAATAGGATGATGTAATAATGAGGTGAATGAATAATCCATGGATTGGTGTGGTACGCTTTGAACCAATCCTTTATACACAGGCCGGGTTTATTGGGTATTATGCAAAATATCTGTGCTCCAGTATTGCCTAATCTTTGACTTCTTCACTAGCCCTATAAGCCGCACAAGGCCCTAAAGTTTCCTCATCTCCGATGCATCTACAGGGTCCACCTGTGGGGTCCAGCAAATGACGATGTGGGATATTTAGTGAAATTCTACTGGACCTAAAAAATTAGTCTGGGTCGTCATTTAGCATCATTGCGTTTTGAGAGCCATAACGTGTTATTTTTCTGAGCGGTGTGAGGGCGCGTTTTTTGTGGAACGAGCTGTAATTTTTATTGGTTCCATTTTGGGGTACATGCGATTTTTTTATCACTATGTATTCCATTTTTTGGGAGATGAGGAAACAACAAAACAGCAATTCTAGCACTTTTCTTTGATTTTTTTTACAGTGTTCACCGTGCAGTATAAACAACATGTTAACTTTATTCTGTGGGGCGATACGATTACAGCGACACCAAATTTATATCGTTTTTTTACGTTTCACTACGTTCCCACAATAAAAATACTCTTTTCTAAAAAAATCATGTTTTAGTGTCGCCATTTTCTGACAGCCATAACTTTTTTATTTTTTAGTTGATATCGCTGCGGGACGGCTTATTTTATGCGTGACGAACTGTAGTTTCTATTGGTACCATATTGCGTTACTTGCAACTTTTTGATCACTTTTTATTAAAAAAATTTTGAGACAAGATGACCAAAAACTAAAATGCTGTCATTGTTTTTTATTAAAAATGTTTACGGTGTTCACCGTGCGGTAAAAATAATGTGATATTTTTATAGATCAGGCCGTTCCGAACGCGGCAATACCTATTATGTATAGGTTTTTTTCATATTTAAATTTTTTTTCTAATAAAGAAGTTGATCAGGGAAACAGGGCAAGTGTTGTTTTTATTATTTATTTATTATTTATTAACTTTTATTTATTTATTTTTCTTTCACATTTTTTTTTACATTTTTTACTTTTTCTTTTACATTGACCTGGGGACTTGAAGATCTGGTCTTCTGATCCCCGGTACGATACACTGCACTACTTATGTAGTGCAGTGCATCGTAACTGTCATTCTTCATTTGACAGTTAGCGTATTAGGTCGTGCCTCGGGCAGGACCTAATAGGCTACCATACCTGGGCAACCAGGAAGCCTAGTAACGGCTTCCCGGTTGCAATAGCAACTATCGCCACCCGCGATCCATCGCGGGGCGCGCGGGGGGTACAGAGGGAGCTCCCTCCCTCTGTCAACCACTTCAATGCGGCGGACGTCATTGACAGCCGCATTGAGGGGGTTAAATGGCTGCGATCGGCGGTAACAGCCATCGCAGCCATTGCAGCGGCATGTCAGCTGTGTATAACAGCTGACAGCCGCTGAAGATAAAGCGCGCACAGCTCCTGTGCTTGCTTTATCTGCAGGGCGTAACGGGTTAAACGGGTTAAACGGGTTAAACGGCCGCGATCGAAGTCAACTTCTATCGCGGGCATTTTAGCAGGAGCTCGGCTGTCATCAGACAGCTGAGCCCCGACTCCAGCCTGCACGGGAGACACGTGCAGGACTTAGACTAGGCGAACGTGAAAAGGTGTCAGCCTAGCCTAAGGCCCCTTAGTGACGAACGTGAAAAGGCGTAAGCCTAGCCTAAGGCTCCATAGTGATGAACGTGAAAAGGCGTATTGTTGGTCACTAAGGGGTTAATGGAGCTGTACGCACATGTATGCAGTGAGCCCACCCGCTAATAGTCGGCCATAGCGAAGAGACTGCTGAATAAACAACCTGCGACTAGAGACATGCTGGGCGTTATAGTACCACATATCAGCAGACCACTACTGAACGTCATTACCGGAAAGAGCGCGTCCTGTCAGCGGAGCACACGACACACGAGAAAACCGCCTCTCCTCTCGGGTAATACCTCACGCCGGTCCTGCAGGTGTCGCTGTCCACGTCCGCTTGGTCTCACGTTTTTTCCTCACTTTGAATCTAAACATCTGACCACGTCCAGTCCGCTCTCTGCTGTTACTTAGGAAACGGGGCGGAACCTATAACTGGCCAATAGCTGCTGGCCATTTTTTCTTTATTCAATAAACTTTATTGTACAGAACAATTTAGACAACCTAAAGCTGCTGCTCGCTGGCGTTCGCCACCGGGGTGCTTAGGGTGGCAGGAGGTCCTGCCCGTCTTATCAGAGTTGTTCTTGAATTAAATGGAGAAGATGTTTTGGAATATTGGGCAGGGGCGTAGCTGGGGGGAAACATTATGAAAAATGGGGGAACCCTACATCGATTTTTCCAATTATTATTTTTTTTATTTTTTTAGATCGACGTGGGCCCCTCCCCCCCACATTTTTATAGCCAGCCAGATACAACAGAGCAGCAGCCGAGCATTACCAGGGTGTGAAGGGCCACTGTTTTTGTACTTTACCAGCTTGCGGCCGCCCCGGTACCGGCCATCACTACAGATGGGGTCCGCCTGCCTGGACCTCCGCCAATCAGTTGTATTGGAGGGGGTGCAGCGATAGTGAGACCGCTGCTTCCCCTTCATTCCGGTCACTTCTGAATCGCCGTCACACCGCAGTGAGAGCGCTGCACCCCCTTCAAAACAGCTGATTGGCGGGGGTCCCGGCAGGCGGACCCCGACCCCTCAGTTATTGATAGCCTATCCTGGGGATAGGCCATACATTTTTAGGGACTGGACAACCCGGGCCCCAGCAGGCAGTAATAGTATACTTACCCTCCTCTTCAGCTCCAGCCGCAGCGGAGGTCCTGACTCCATCCAGAGTCGGGATGTTGCGCACAGCGATGCGACGTCATGACGTGAAGAGACGCCAGGATCTCCCCTGCGCTCGGAACGAGGAGGATAAGTATATTGTCAACCACTATAGTAACAGGGGCACGTGTAGTTTATTTCATAGGCCCCAGGAGGTACTATAGTAACATTTTATAGATGTGGTGCGAGGGGCCGCAGGCAATTGTGGCAGCTGCGACCCCTATAGTTATGCCACTGTATGGAGAAATGACTATACAAGGGATAAGATTTATTTACTAATAGTGGTGTCAGGGATCATTACTATGTATATTGTTTTAAAAATATTATCCTCACACATATGTATATACATTTCAGTTCTTTGTGTAATATACTGACATATATAACAAGTTCTTTGTTCATGTCGGACACACCTATGGAAGACACCGCCCCCTGGAATGCAAGAAGAGTGAGTCTGAAAAACTGGTGGGGGCTTGGGCACTCCTACATCTCTGGGGAGGAGGCATGTGTCTCTTTCTGTGTTTCTTTGTTCTGAATAAAAAGTTTTCAGTCTTCCTCCTGGCTGAGAGAGGGAAGCTGTGTACCAAACATATTTGGCTGGTTTACTTCTTCCAGGCATGCCTTCAGCTTTCAATTTACAGAGGTGGTTATTCGGTGTGAAATACGGACTTGACATTTGGCGCCCGAACGTGGGGCCTCACTTGAGGAAATATCAAAATCCGGACAATCGACAATCACAGGGTGAAACAGAGGACTCAAAGTTGCCCACTGAAGGAATTTGATCACCTCCGCAACACGGTAAGCGAGTTAATTTTATGAATCTTCGACTTATCTGTGTTAGTGGACAGTCTTGTGGCGATCTGTAGAACCCTTTTGTTGATTTCCTGGATTATCTCAGGCGACAGAGGTGATATTTTCCGCTGTGAGGTCAAAAAAACCTGTGAGACCTTAGTCGCGCTCGACTAACCATCGTCTGGGTAATTAGGGACTAGATAGAAAATACGCGGACACAATATAGATGTGTGATAAGTCGTGGATAGTATTATAACCTGTCCTATACGCGGGCACATGGGGTGCAATGATGCACTGATAAGACGTGTGATAAGACGTGAGACAGGTGCACGCGGGGTGCAATGCAAAACACTGATAAGTCGTGTGATAAGGCATACGCGGGGTGTATAAACTGAAAAAAAAACCAAAAAACACTGATAAGTCGTGTGATAAGGCATACGCGGGGTGTATGAAAAAAAAACAAAAAAAACAACCTGTTAAGTTGTGTGATAAGTCGTGGGTAATATATATATATATATATATATATATATATATATATATATATATATATATATATATTAACCATGTCAGAGAGTTATAGACCGAAGATTGTTATATAAATTATGTGTATAATATAGACTGTTAGAATGGATGGTTTATGGTCCATATTCAAATCATCAGGATCACCCGATCCTATTCATGATTTGGTGAAGTGAATGGAAGTTAGGAATAAGAAAGGTATTGTATGTTATAGGTATTAGAAAACACAGGACCAGCCGACGCCCGGTAATGGTGTCCGTACCTCATGTTGAGTGTGTCCTCATTGTGGGTGGGAAACCCCCCCCCCCCCTCACAGCTGCGCACTGTGTTTCCAATGGGAGAGGCTGCCCCCCACCACCCACCCCTGATGTGGCCACGCCCGGCCCAACCAAATCAGTATGAAATAATCGCCTTGTTAATTTTGTCATTTTTAGTGTCTTTCCTATTTTTAGGTTCCATGCTAGACGCTGTTCACTGATGAAGCAACACGTCATCATAATATAGAGATGGTGGCCGACAGATTGGATACTGTTACATATTATGTGGTTGATGTTTTGAATATAGATAATTCCTATACAATGGTGTGATGAATGATTGCAGATACGTATGTTGTTTTCCCGGCATTCAAAGTGTTAAGATTGTGAGACTAGACGCTGTTAGAAGCTGTGAGTGTGTGACCCCCCCCGCCTCCCCCCTGTAGTATGCTGTGTTTGGGAGGAGGAGGGGGGCTGACTGGGTGCAGTCTGCAGGGCTGATGAGACAAAGGATTTCAGTATGCACTGCTGAGAGATATATATATATCAGTGATGTCTACAAACCTAAATAAATTTCTTCTCTTTGCGCATGCGCTGTTGTTTATAAAAGTTACGATATTTATGTGTTGTGATGTGATCAGATTTCATGTGTTTTGATGTTAATTCAGATGTATTAAGCTATAGATACTGTGAGACACGGGGGGGGGGGGTTTGAAAATGTATGTGCCCCCACCGTTCCCTATTTTTATATACAGTTTATTGGTTTGCAGTAATTAATGTTATCAGATATAATATTTTCACATTATAATGATTTCACACATGAGTTATGTCATTGTAAAGATAAAATGTATTTTCGTCAGGAAAAAGTCATTTTTGTTTCAGGCTGTTGTACATTACAGGGGGTTAAACTAGTGCCTGACTTTGTTATGTTGAGATGTAGTTTTGAACTCTGCTACATTACTTTCGCAGAGTCCACAAAGGGGGGAATGGTGAAGGGACTGATCAAAGTAGAGGTGAAATGTACATTTTTTTTTTGTCAGAAAATCCTCTTTATACCATTTTTTTTATAACACAAAAGGTTTTATCAGAGAAACGCAACTCAATACTTAATACCCAGATTCTGCAGTTTTGAGAAATATCCCACATGTGGCCCTAGTGCGGTAATGGACTGAAGCACCGGTCTCCGAAGCAAAGGAGCACCTAGTGGATTTTGAGGAATCTTTTTTATTAGGCACCATGTCCGGTTTGAAGAGGTCTTGTGGTGCCAAAACAGTGGAAACCCCCCAAAAGTGACCCCATTTTGGAAACTAGACCCCTTGAGGAATTCATTGTAGTTTTCTTGGGCTTTTTGATCAGTTTTTATTCTATTTTTAGGTGGCGTGGTGACTAAAAAACAGCAATTCTACTATTGTTTTTATTCTATTTTTTTTACAGCGTTCACCGTGAGCTATAAATGACATATTCACTTTATTCTGCGGGGCGATACGATTACGGCGATACCAGATGTTTATAGTTTTTTTTATGTCTTATAGCGTTTGCACAATAAAATACGTTTTGTAAAAAATCATTCACTTTTTGTGTTACCTTATTCTAAGAGCCAGAACTTTTTTATTTTTCCATCAATAAAGCCGTACGTGGACTTATTTTTTGCGTAACGAACTGTAGTTTCGATAAGTTACATTTTTAGGTATATGCAACTTTTTTCTCTCTTTTTATTCCATTATTTGGGAGGTGAAGTGACCAAACAATTGTGTTTCTGGTATGGTTTATTATTATTTTCTTTTACGGCGTTCACCGTGCGGCATAAATAATGAAATAATTTTGTAGTTCAGGCCGTTACGGACACGGCGATACCAATTATGTATAGTTTATTTATATATTTTTATTAATAATAAAGGACTGATAAGGTAAAAAGAGGGATTTTTACTTACTTTTATTTTCTTATTTTTACACATCTTTTTTTTACTTTTTTTTTTTACTTTATTACTTTGTCCCACTAGGGGACTTGAGGGCAGGAGGCCCTGATCGCAATTCTAATACACTGCACTACATGCGTAGTGCAGTGTATTAGAGCTGTCAGCTACTCACTGATAGCAAGCAAAGTGGATCCTGACTTTGTCAGGACCCACTAGGCTTCCGTCGATGGCATAACCGGACTCCATTGTTTGGTGTCTGGTTGAAATAGTCACCATCGCCGGCCGCTATCGTGTAGCAGGCCGGCGATGGCAGCTTAACCCCTAAAAAGCCGCAATCTCTATTGAATGCGGCTTTTAAGGAGTTAATCAGCGGGGACACAGCGATCGGTCCCCGCTGTAGGAGCTGTGACAGCTGCTGTACGAGACATCAGCTGTCACAGCTCCTGTATGTGACGGGTGGACGGCCAAAACGGCCGTTACTCCCGAGACGTACTATTAGGTCATGGAGCGCGAACGATACAGCTACCATGACCTAATAATACGTCCAGGAGCGGGAAGGGGTTAATGAAGCTGCCAGTTGAGGACCTGTGAGGCGTCTATTTCTCAAACTAGAGACTCTAATGTACTTGTCTTGTTGCTCAGTTGTGCAGCGTGGCCTCCCACTTCTCTTTCTACTCTGGTTAGAGCCTGTGTGTGCTGTCCTCTGAAGGGAGTAGTACACACCGTTGTAGGAAATCTTCAGTTTCTTGGCAATTTCTCGCATGGAATAGCCTTCATTTCTAAGAACAAGAATAGACTGTCGAGTTTCGCATGAAAGCTCTCTTTTTCAAGCCATTTGCAGAGTTTAATCGAACCCACAAATGTAATGCTCCAGATTCTCAACTAGCTCAAAGGAAGGTCAGTTTTATAGCTCCTCTAAACAGCAAAACTGTTTACAGCGGTGCTAACATAATTGCACAAGGGTTTTCAAGTGTTTTCTAATCATCCATTAGCCTTCTAACACAGTTAGCAAACACAATGTACCATTAGAACACTGGAGTGATGGTTGCTGGAAATGGGCCTCTATACACCTATGTAGATATTGCATTAAAAACCAGACGTTTGCAGCTAGAATAGTGATTTACCACATTAACAATGTATAGAGTGTATTTCTGATTAATTTAATGTTATCTTCATTGAAAAAAACTGTGCTTTTCTTTCAAAAATAAGGAAATTTCTAAGTGACCCTAAACTTTTGAACGGTAGCGTATATATATGTGTATGTTTATATATATATACACATGTGTGTGTTATATATATATATATATATATATATATATATATATATAATGTGTGTGTGTGTGTGTGTATGTATATATATGTTTGTATATGTGTGTGTGCGTGTGTGTGTGTGTGATATATATATATATATATATATATATATATAATGTGTGTGTATATGTATATATATGTGTTTGTATATATGTGTGTGTGTGTGTGTATATTATATTACACACACTGAGGCCTCATTTCATTTGTCTTATCCATCATTCATCTCCCCTTGACTTATTCTCCGCTCACCCTCCGTCTGCGTCCAAGGTCAGTACAGTCCTGTCATTCATTAGAATGTAAAGAGGTAGTGGAAAAAGGGAGGATCCCGTAAGGCGCTGCTGCGTGGCTGTTGAAGGAACTCAGCGATGGTAGACAAAATTATATAAATAAATATATGTTTATTGAAAAACATTAATAATAATGGCTACACGTTTCAACGCTGTACTAGCGTCTTCCTCAGGCCGTTAAAATTACATACAAAAGAGGTTGCTTATATATCAACGGAAATCTAAGCACACAGGAAGGAAAAAAAAAAGGGGTCAAAAGGGGAAAGGTCAAAGAATGATTGTGACGTCATAAACAATTCTAAACAATTTTCCGATATAGATGTTATTTATGACGTCACAATCATTCTTTGACCTTTCCCCTTTTGACCCCTTTTTTTTCCTTCCTGTGTGCTTAGATTTCCGTTGATATATAAGCAACCTCTTTTGTATGTAATTTTAACGGCCTGAGGAAGACGCTAGTACAGCGTTGAAACGCGTAGCCATTATTATTAATGTTTTTCAATAAACATATTTATTTATATAATTTTGTCTACCATCGCTGAGTTCCTTCAACAGCCATGCAGCAGCGCCTCACGGGATCCTCCCTTTTTCCACTACCTCTTTACGTTCTAACTAGCGGTGACCACCTGGTTTACCGGTTTGGATCCTGGCAGCAGCACCTGTGGACTTTTTCATTGCCTTTTCCAAGCACTATCGTGGTGAGCATAATAGACAACGTTCAATATTCTATTTAAACCCCATTGACCTGCACTATGTGGCGCCGTGCTTTTTGCTTTTCTGGTCATTCATTAGATGAAGCGATAAAACACAGGGGAAGGTAACCTATTTTCAGACGTAAACAAGGCGTATAATGCCTCATTTTACGTCTGAAAATAGGGCTACAATACGTCGGCAAACATCTGCCCATTCATTTGAATGGGTTTGCCGACGTGCTGTGCCGACGACCTGTCATTTACGCGTCGTCGTTTGACAGCTGTCAAACGACGACGCGTAAAATTACTGCCTCGTCAAAGAAGTGCAGGACACTTATTTGCAACGTAATTTGAGCCGTTCTTCATTGAAGTCAATGAAGAGCAGCTCAAGATTTACGAGCGTCACAGACGCCTCGCATAATGCGAGGAACTTTTACGTCTGAAACGACGCAGCTGTTTTCTCCTGAAAACAGTCTGTCTTTTCAGACGTAAAAGGTAGCTAGCGTGTGCACATATCCTAAAGGTCTGCAATGCTGTAATTGCTGCAAATGGAGCATTCTTTGACGAAAGCAAAGTTTGAAGGAGAAAATTATTATTTCAAATAAAAATCATTATTTCTAACCTTGTCAATGTCTTGACTATATTTTCTAGTCATTTTGCAACTCATTTGATAAATATAAGCGTCAGTTTTCATGGAAAACACAAAATTGTCTGGGTGACCCCAAACTTTTGAACGGTCGTGTACGTACATTAGCGATGCTGAGTTTGTCAGCTGAGCAGAGCTGTAATGGCTACCATCACTAGTTGTCATCTGGAATCTATTTCCTGTGTTAGAGACCAAAATAATATAGGAAAGGCAATAATTGTATAAATTAGTGATCATTTTTTTTATGAGTCTAATATAATGTCTAATTTATGTAGTATTTGTCTCAAAAGCAAACAGACTTCTTTAGGCGATACTTAAACAATGAAAGAAATAGTGCTTTACAGAGATCTTAGTAATTTGAAGCTTCTACTGTCCAAAAGGAAAAAATCTATTCCTGCTTGAGTTTATTTTGTAGTATATTATAATGACACCAATGATAATATAATGCATTAAATTAGAAGAATATTTTTTTTGTTATACATGAACACCATGCAAATTCAGAAAGTTTAGTATGATAAATAACATGTACTACATACTAATAGCTACATTATGTAAATGCAGTACAAACTGAAACACAATTCATGCAAGCCTTCAGTTATAATAGTAGGCCCATAAATATATTTACATTAAATCAGAATCAGTCAAACACTTGAGGTTGACTTGGTAACAAAGTAGACCACATACAGTGACCATATTTTAACCAGGCAAGCATGCGGGTGGTACGCTAGAACCTTTTCCTTTTAATTTTTTCAAAATGACATTAATGACTTGTTATTATTTACTTAAATCACATAACTATTGTAGAGTGCCTGTGATTATTATTATGTTTATTTAATTTTTACTTAATAGAGAAAAGAGAAGAAATGAATAGAAATAGTGCAGATTTGTAATTTTATGTCTTCCATTAAAGGGGTTGCCTCTTGATAACAATCTCCTTCTGTATATCCTATTAGCGTGAATAGAGTCGGCCTTAGGATAGATGATGTCCCATGCGAAATTATCTTTCGGCGGTCCACCCCATCATAAATGCCCCATAAATAAGTATAATGCCACCACACAGTATAATGCCCTATATAGTGCCCCCACATAGTATAATGCCCCTTTAGTGCCCCACACACAGTAGAATGCTCCTTTAGTGCCCCCATACAGTATAATAATATTTAATATATATTATTCAAGAACACAGTATTTTGTCCCCTAATGCTGCCCACACAGTATTATGCCCCCTAAGTGTCGCACAGTATATTGCTCCCTGTAGTGCCCCTACACTGTATAATATGTCCGCCTAGTGGCCTCCATACAGTATAATGCCCACCTCCCCTGGCTGCCACACACAGCCACCCCCCTTGTAGATAGTGTCCCCCTGTAGATAGTGCCCCCGTACCGGTCCCTGTAGACAGTGCCATAATCCCCCACCTTCACCTTGTAGGCAGTGCCACACAGCCCCCTGTAGGTAGTGCCACACAGCCCCTGTAGGTAGTGCCAGACAGCCCCCTTGTAGGTAGTGCCACACAGCTCCCTTGTAGGTAGTGCCCCACAGCCCCCTTGTAGGTAGTGCCCCACAGCCCCCTTGTAGGTAGTGCCACACAGCCCCCTTGTAGGTAGCACCCCCCTTCTGTAGATAGCGGCACTATAGCTCCCTGAAGGAGCGGAATCCCCCTGTGGCTGAGGTTTCCGTTCCTGGATGGAGAGCTTGATGTCTCTGTCCAGTGACATCAGGGGCAACTCCTGAAGCGGAATCCCCATCCACAGCGTTGACGACACTGTGACCGGGGATTCCACTCCATGAGAAGCTCCTGACGTCTCTGTCCTTTTATTGACAGTGACGTCAGGGGCTTTGCCTGGAGCCAAATCACTGCGCCAGCAACCCTGTAGGCGGGGATTCCACTTCACGAGTTGCCCCTGATGTCACTGTCCATATAATCCCCGGCCACAGGGGGATTCCGCTCCTTCAGGGAGCTACAGTGGAGCTATGTACAGGAAGGGGGGGGGGGTGCTATATACAGGAAGGTGGGGTGGGGGGTGCCATCTACAGAGGCTGCAAAAAATCCCCTTCTCCTCCCATGCACTGCACGCTGTGAGGAGAGAAAGCATGGCCGTGGTTCAGAGGAATGTTGCGGCACCCTTGAAGTGTTCTCGCGGCACCCTGGTTGGGAACCACTGGCCTAGTAGATAGAAGAGCAGGGAGATAACATGGGGGTGCCGTCCAGGCGGGAGGCACCTGCACCCTCATGCCCGGTGTTGCCGCTAGTAGCCGCTTTGGCTGCTACAACGATAGTGACGCCACTGACCGAAGAAGCGACCGGACGGAAATGCAGCTGCTGATTCGCCAGGCCCGGGTGCTTCTGAAACACAAGCAGGGGAATGGAGACCTGTGCAATGGCACAGGTCGCACACCCATAAGGTCGGCCCTGAGCATGAATAGACCTAGAGGGGTTTCCTAGTTCCTGGTAACCCCCCTCTGAGAAGCTCATGAGAAAATAGAGCATAGAGACCTGACCTATATAAGTAATATAAGTATATTAAAAACCGCAGTTAAAAAAAAACTTGGTGTGAAAGAGGCCTAAAGGGCTTTTACACTCACATGCAGATCACTCGGAGAATATAGACATGTAGCCTTATCTTTTTTTGTATACACTACCGTTCAAAAGTTTGGGGTAACTCACGCTTATATTTATCAAATGAGTTGCAAAATGACTAGAAAATATAGTCAAGACATTGAGAAAGGTTAGAAATAATGATTTTTATTTGAAATAATAATTTTCTCCTTCAAACTTTGCTTTTGTCAAAGAATGCTCCATTTGCAGCAATTACAGCATTGCAGACCTTTGGCATTCTAGCTGTTAATTTGCTGAGGTAATTGGGAGAAATTTCACCCCATGCTTCCAGGAGGCCCTCCCACAAGTTGGATTGGCTTGATGGGCACTTCTTGCGTACCATACGGTCAAGCTGCTCCCACAACAGCTCTATGGGGTTGAGATCTGGTGACTGCGCTGACCACTCCATTACAGATAGAATACCAGCTGCCTGCTTCTTCCCTAAATAGTTCTTGCATAATTTGGAGGTGTGCTTTGGGTCATTGTCCTGTTGTAGGATGAAATTGGCTCCAATCAAGCGCTGTCCACAGGGTATGGCATGGCGTTGCAAAATGGAGTGATAGCCTTCCTTATTCAAAATCCCTTTTACCTTGTACAAATCTCCCACTTTACCAGCACCAAAGCAACCCCAGACAATCACATTACCTCCACCATGCTTGACAGATGGCATCAGGCACTCTTCCAGCATCTTTTCAGTTGTTCTGCGTGTCACAAATGTTCTTCTGTGTGATCCAAACACCTCAAACTTCGATTCGTCTGTCCATAACACTTTTTTCCAATCTTCCTTTGTCCAATGTCTGTGTGCTTTTGCCCATATTATTCTTTTCCTTTTATTAGCCAGTCTCAGATATGGCTTTTTCTTTGCCACTCTGCCCTGCAGGCCAGCATCCCGGAGTCGCCTCTTCACTGTAGACGTTGACACTGGCGTTTGTTTTGCGGGTACTATTTAATGAAGCTGCCAGTTGAGGACCTGTGAGGTGTCTATTTCTCAAACTAGAGACTCTAATGTACTTGTCTTGTTGCTCAGTTGTGCAGCGTGGCCTCCCACTTCTCTTTCTACTCTGGTTAGAGCCTGTGTGTGCTGTCCTCTGAAGGGAGTAGTACACACCGTTGTAGGAAATCTTCAGTTTCTTGGCAATTTCTCGCATGGAATAGCCTTCATTTCTAAGAACAAGAATAGACTGTCGAGTTTTACATGAAAGTTCTCTTTTTTTAGCCATTTTGAGAGTTTAATCGAACCCACAAATGTAATGCTTCAGATTCTCAACTAGCACAAAGGAAGATCAGTTTTATATCTCCTCTAAACAGCAAAATTGTTTACAGCGGTGCTAACATAATTGCACAAGGGTTTTCAAGTGTTTTCTAATCATCCATTAGCCTTCTAACACAGTTAGCAAACACAATGTACCATTAGAACACTGGAGTGATGGTTGCTGGAAATGGGTCTCTATACACCTATGTAGATATTGCATTAAAAACCAGACGTTTGCAGGTAGAATAGTCATTTACCACATTAACAATGTATAGAGTGTATTTCTGATTAATTTAATGTTATCTTCATTGAAAAAAACTGTGCTTTTCTTTCAAAAATAAGGAAATTTCTAAGTGACCCTAAACTTTCGAACGGTAGTGTATTTGTGTATATATATATATATATATATATATATATGTATGTGTGTATATATATATATACTTATATATGTATACTTATATATGTATATGTGTGTGTGTGTATATACTGTATATGTGTGTGTGTGTATGTAATATATATATATATATATATATATATATATAAAATGTGTGTGTATATATGTATATATATGTGTGTTTGTATATATATATATATATATATATATATGTGTGTATGTATAATGTGTGTGTGTGTATGTGTATACACACACACACACACACAAACACTGCATATTACATTACACACACGGAGGCCTCGTTTCATTTGTCTTATCCATCATTCATCTCTCCTTGACTTATTCTCCGCTCACCCTCCGTCTGCGCCCAAGGTCAGTACAGTCCTGTCATTCATTAGATGAAGCGATAAAACACAGGGGAAGGTCACGGTCACAGGATCTTGGGCTGTGAATAGAAACTCCATCATTTAAAGGGCCCCATCCACCCTATAGATAAACCGCACAGCACCTGGGCAATGTAGTGCGCAGGACCTGTAGGCGATGTGATATAATTTGTGGATTGCTGTAGAGAGTTCAGAGCCCCCAAATCTTGCCGCCAATGTAATTTGGACTTGCAGTGATCCCAGGCTGAGGAGTCCACTGTACTGGGCATGTGCAGCGGTTGTGAAACTACGACTCCCAGCATGCCAGGGCCTTGCCACCTGGTGAGGTTATTAAAGGGGAACTCCACTCAATTTATGGCTGTGCATAAAATGTGTCTTCTCCACACTGAGTGCTCACCCTGTGTCCGCTGCCTCCTCTCCTATCAATCTCCATGCCTCCCTCTGTATATTTCCTGTCCTCAAGGTTACGCCTGTCTCTACATATACACCCAGCATCTCCTAAGGCCCCATCTACACGAACGTGCTTTTGCGGCCGCAATTCCCCCGAAAATCCACGGGAGAATTGCGGCCCCATTCATTTTTCTGGGGCAATGCACACGACCGTAGTTTTTACGGTCTGTGCATGGCCCGGGAGCCCGCACCGCAGAAAGAACGGACCTGTCTTATTACGGCTGTCTTCTGCGATCCGGGCTCATTGAAAATAATGGCCGCGGCCATGTGCATGTCCCGCGATTTGCGGGCGGCTCGTGGCTGACAGTCCGCAGCCGGCCGACCCAAAATTCACGGCCGTGCATATGGCTACGGTCGTGTGCATGAGGCCTAAGTCTTCAGCTTCACTATGGTCCCTCTGCTGCTGCCGGCCCTCGTCGTCCTCTTCTTTCTATACTTAAGATGTTGCCACTCCAAATGTCGCCTGTCAGGACTCGACCAGAACCAGCGCCCTCCGCATCCCGCACCACTGCCATTTATCGGGAATCTGATGGATCTGGGGCGCAGTGATCTTCCTCGACATTTCATGCGCCTGGCCCAGAAATACGGCCCCATCTATCGTCTCAGCTTCTGGGGTCAAGGTATGTGAGGGTCCGGGCTTTTTTTGTGGTATTTTATTACTAAAACTGCTTTACTTCCAAAACTAGAAATAATAAAAATGACACTGGCACTAAAAAAGTGACGACCAGTGTGCCAAGCATTAGATGTGGTCACTTCTTTAAGGCGACTTGCACCGAGACCAGCACCCATTCTGCTGGAACAATGTAAATTGACGATTCACATGGTCATTACGAAGGACTCCTATGGTCAGCCATACAGCAGGCAATAGGTGGCTCAAAATGGTTTACAGCGGGTCTAGAAAATCTTTATTGGCACAACAAGGCAA